>NC_081561.1:120900612-121033112 GCF_022355385.1 Mustela nigripes
TTGCCCTTGCTTCCCTTACCTTTGGCGATGTTCCTAGGAAGATGTTGCTGCGGCTGAGGTCGAAGAGGTTGCTGCCTGTGTTCTCCTCAAGGATTTTGATGGATTCCTTTCTCACATTGAGGTCCTTCATCCATTTTGAGTCTATTTTTGTGTGTGGTGTAAGGAAATGGTCCAATTTCATTTTTCTGCATGTGGCTGTCCAATTTTCCCAACACCATTTGTTGAAAAGGCTGTCTTTTTCCCATTGGACATTCTTTCTTGTGTTGTCTAAGATTAGTTGACCATAGAGTTGAGGGTCTATTTCTGGACTCTCTATTCTGTTCCATTGATCTATGTGTCTGTTTTTGTGCCAGTACCTTACTGTCTTGATGATGACAGCTTTGTAGTAGAGCTCGAAGTGTGGAATTGTGATGCCACCAACGTTGGCTTTCTTTGAGCCCACTTTGTTAATTTTTCTCTTCAAGGAAATTGTCCATTTTATTGAAATTTAAACTATTGGCATAAATTTGTTCATAATTTTCTCTTAGTACCTTTTTATGACAAAAAATAATGAATATATGTTTTCTGTGTCATTTTAATTAAAAACACTTAGTATTAATTTTGGGGTAAAATTTGTAGGAGTTGTCAATAATTTAAAAATTTTACTGTATTTGAATTCTGTGGAAATCAGTGAATATTTGTTGAGTGACTTTTATATATAAAATACTACTGTCATTGTTATGCATGGTAAAATGTGAGCAAAACTTAAGTTCAGTGTTTAAGATAGTTGTTTCTAGTGAAGCTTGTATTCCAGTTTGAATATGGAAATTTCCCTAAAGGTAACACTTTATGGAGTGTGATTACATCATATGAGGTTTTGTAAAAATGCGTGGTTTTAATTGTTTGGGGTAGAGTCAGTGATCAGAAAATATATTTTAGGAAGGTAATTGAAAAGGAGAGAAATTAGAGGAAACTAGATCAATTTAAGAAATCATAATATGAGTTTGAGTAATAAGGTACTGAAATAAAGTAATATTCAGAAATAGATAAGGGAAAAGTAAATGATAGAAACATTTAAAAACAGGGTTTCCAGCCTGTTAGAATGTTATTTTTCTGCCACCTTCACTCTGTGGCTCTACACCTTCTTCTTCATATCACCAGTATTTGCATTCCTCTTTTGGCTTGCCTTCCTATTAGAATCTAAGCTGCATGGAGACAGAATATTGTAGCACTTATTTCATTCCTTTCACAGAAAACAGCATGAAAGAATTTACCAAAAAAAAAAAAATTCTTAGAGAACTTTAAAAATTGTATTTTAATGGATGAGATCCACAATTTTACTTTTAGGGGATAGTGAGATAATACCACTTATGTAAACACAAGTTGGAAATAAAATTTTCTTGGAGTAGATGAATTCACTCTGAGCCAATTCAAGTTTAAGGGGCTGGAATTACAGGTAGATGGCAGTGTTAAATTATTGGACATTTTTTTGGCCTCTTAAGGGGAACTTAGATGAGAAAAACAATGTCATTAGCATATTATTATTCAAAATTTTTTTTTTTAATTTTTTATTTTTTATAAACATATATTTTTAAATTTTAAGTTAATAGTTTCACTAAAGGTGAGGTTGGGTGGGGGGAAGAGGTGATGGCAGAACAGAGAAATCTAATTTTAAAAAGCAGGAAAAAAGAAAAGGGGCACCTGGGTGGGTCAGTCAGTTAAGGGTCTGACTCTTGGTTTGGGCTCAAGTCATGATTTCAGTGTTGTGAGATAGAGCCCCTATAGGGGAGTCTACTTGAGAGTCTCTCTCTACTTTTTCCCAAGCCCCTCCTCTTGCCCATATGCTTTCTCTAAATAATAAAATCTTAGTTGGAAGAGGAAGAGGGAGAAGAAGAAGAAAAAGAAGGAGGAGGAAAAGAAAAAGAAGAGGGAGGAGGAGGGGAAGAAGAAGGAAAAAAAAAACCCACACCTTAAAGTGGATTGGAAATGTGGAATCAGGAAAATAAAGTGTTGTTATATAATGCCAGAGAGAAGAGTGTACATGTCAAGAAGACATGGTGAAGAACATAGGAAAACAATTTGCTTGTGGCTTTAAAAGCTCAGTGGGCAAAAAGGGAGGAGTCAAAAGTAGTTATGGAAAAGACAAGGTAGAGAAGGCATGCTCTTTGGAATGAAGACTTGAAGAGGCAGAAGAACCATGATAAAGCAACAGCACAGAAGGTTAAAACATGCAGGAGTAAATAATTCTGATAATGCACAAGGTGGACATAAGGAATTTGAAGACACTAACTTAAACGGCTTCAGCAAGGTTGGAGCCAGGGTCATCTGATGACAGAGAATAAGTAATGAAGTATATCAGAAAAACTAATTCTCTACCAATGTAAATTATGGAAGAGTAGGTTTAGATCAAATTGTCTAAAACTGACCTCACAAGTGTTTACTTATTTAAATTATTTGAAATAAATTAGTCTGACTAGTTATTTTGAAAAATTTATATCTAAATATTTATTACATTGGTTTTGTTTTGATTATTTCCTGATCATGTAGATAAATTCTCTATGTTCTCTAATCATAAAAAAAAATGAAAAAGAATCGACAGATTCAACTAATGAAATCTTTATGTGTGTGTGTGTGTGTGTGTGTGTGTGTGTGTGGTTTAGTACCACGAACTTACTTTTCTTTACCCCATTTTGAACATTGTTCCACTCTACTTTTATTGAAATGGTTATTTATGGAAGGGCTTTTAATATAAAATCCAAGTTTAACCCATCTCTACTTACAGTTGTTTAAATTTAAGAGATTGTGTACATCTCCAGAAACTGCAATTCTGTAATTCTATACTATTGCTATTCCTAGCTTCATAAAGCTTAGGTCAATGTGATTTTTTTTTTAAAGGTAAAGTTCTTGATTTATTTACATTTCACTGTCTGTGAAATGCATTCAACAGACATTGTTAAAGAGGAGAAACTTCTCTTTCCCCATGTGACACAGTAAAGGGAAGTTATAAATGAGGAGGCCTTTGAATGGAAGACAATGCCTTTAGATTACTACCTGAAACATCATATACAGAAAAGTTAGTGTTTGATATCCTAATTTCCTTTGTTGAATTAATGAGAATCCTCTTTTTTTTTTAAGGTTTTATTTATTTGAGGGAGAGAGAGAGCACAAGTAGGGAGGAGGAGCAGGGGGAGAAGGAGATTCCCTGCTGAGCAGAGAGGTGGATGCGTAGCATAATCACAGGACCCCACTAGGATCATGATCTAGGTGGAAGATGGACACTTAACTGACTGAGGTGCCCATGAACATCCTCTTGCACACATATCCCTCTGTCCTTGACTTCACTTCTCTGAATTTTTTTCTGTATAACTAATGTCTACTATGTATCAGCTACATGGATGCACTGAAGAATCCTGAATACTATTTGACATAGGGAATCATATCCCTGAGAGTCAGATGCCTAGTCAAATAATAATGTGCAATATCTGAAGAGAAAAATGACAAAAAAAATCATTATTTTGGACACACTGGAAATCATGAAATGTAGGAGCAAGGTATATTTGCTTAACTCAAGTGGAATAAATAACTATAACTTTATGACGAGCAATATTTTTTTTAAAAGACAATCTTGCTAGGAAAGATTTTGAGGAAAACTTTATTTCAACTAATTATTTGAATAACAGTGCAACTTGTTTTCTAAAAGTAAGCAACACTTAAAAATATTCTGTGAGGTATTCTAATGGTATCTTTTGTTGCTTAAAATAAATTTCCAAACGTTTTGGTTCTTTTTTCTTATAAAAGGATTTTAAGAAATCATTTTTCATGGTTTTTAGTTGACTATCTGTATTTTTTTCAAACAAGTAATATTTGACTTGTTTTCACTTAAATAGGTATTTTGTTAGTAGTACTTACTTAGGCAAATTAATTGGTTATGCTAACAGTTCTGCTTACTTCTATCAAGGCAAAAAGATGTTATCAGCCAAAATTTAGGGCTGGAGTTTAAGTCAAACTGCCATCTCAAAACTTGTCTTTACCATCTGGTTTGATGCCTTCTTGACATAATATCTTTTTGATGGATGGTATAAGAGAAAACTCTCCATCAGCAAAGATAGCATTCCTCAACATCTGCGACTTCTTTAGAATCAACAACAGGATTCTGGTGAGGGAGATGTGACATCTACCTCAGGAAACGCTGACTTTGTGCTAACTGGAAAGCAAACTGCCTCTTCCCATGGCAGCTGCCTTCTTGGGCAAGCTTACTATCACACTGGCCCCAGACTAGCATTCTTATTCGGATGCCTGTATTTCATCCTGGGGCTTAAAATGTGTTTTTGCCATCCTGGAAATGGATGCAGTTACTTCTCAAATGTAAGCATTTGCTCTTTAGCTTTCCTAACTGTGTGAGGCTCACCAGTTGTCCATGTTAACCAATGAATGGGATTGGATGAATCTCTTCAAGTGGATGCATCTCAACCATTTTGGGATTATGAGGTACATGCCATGTGACCATGCCCACCTGAATGAGGCAAAAGTGTTGAGAATCATAGCCAGAGAATGAATAGCTCTTTCCTAAATGTCCTTAAAATATTCATTCTTAATCTTTCATTAACTTTTTACTCCCCTTGTGGATCAATCATCAGTTGCTCCTAGATGGCCCATGAAATGTCTTCCTGGTGGTCCATTTCACACTTAGTACTTTATGTCTTTTTCTTTCTTTCTTTTTTTTTTTTTTTTTGGCACTTCAAGTGAAATGTCCAGTTTAACATTATGTTACCCATATAGATGTTAAAGAGACTACAGGCTGATTGGCTTTTATATAAACATATTTTTGCTAGATAAAAAAAAAATGTTTAAAATAAAAAACTTTTAGGTTAAAAAAAGACTACATCATGTGCAAAGCCTATAGATCACATACAGGAAATGAATACCATTGCACCGCGGAAACACCTCAGGAGACTGTTTTTATGCTGTGACTGCTAAGAAAATTTTTTAGAGCTTTCATTTTGAAATTCGTTTTAGGATACACGTATAACACAAGAAAACCAACTCCTTTACTTTATAGTTATCTCAGCTTTTAGAAAAATAACAACAAAAATAGTGAATGGGATTAAGAGTCACTTATGGTTTGTCTCCCTCCCACATGCATTGTTTTACTCCAAATGCTTTGACTCACCTTCAAAAAGAAAATCTAGTATGATTAAAATTGTTAATAATAAGAATAGAAAATAGTATAACATCTGAAGGCAATTCCAGAAAAGGTATTTCTAAAAATGCAGCAAATTTAAATTAAAGTGACTGTTTTAAAGAGGCATCGATCATTTGCATGTGTAAATTTGACAATATCCATATAAAAAGTTATTGTTTCATTTTCTCTTTACAGAGAACTATGTGCTTTCTGGACAAGGTCCCAAGCAGTCACATGTGAAGTAAAGAATGTAACAAATACATTCTAGTGAAAAGACTAATGCTTTTTTAGGAAAGACTTATCCTTTTTTGTTTGTTATCTTAGGCAGGATAGAAAATCTGGCAGGTAAAGACAGCTAACTTAATAGTAAAAGTTCAAAAAGTATTCCGTAATAGTCTTAAGTATTGTTCTTATTGGCTTTCTACTAAGTATCAGAGTAGAGATGTACTTTCTTAAATGCATAAGTGAGTACCAAATAGTTTTTACATAGAAATACTGAGGGTAAGGCGACTGGGTGGCTCAGTGGGTTAAGCCTCTGCCTTCACCTTAGGTTATGATCCCAGAGTCCTGGGATTGAGTCCTACATCTGTAGGGAGCCTGCTTCCCCTCCCCGCTCTATCTCCCTGCTTACTTGTGATCTATCTGTCAAACAAATAAATAAAATCTTAAAAAAAAATACTGAGGGTCAAAATATCTTCCATTTTTACTTTCTCTGTTAGTAACTAAACGGTTAAAATTATGCTCTTAACAAGATGAATGATGATGTAACTTTATTACAAATAAAAGTCCATCTATGTTTATTAAATTTTAGTTTCTTTTCAGATTTTATTTATAATGTAATTTTCATTAATGCTGTTCATTAGCTTTCAGTTATGAATTTTTTTCATTTATGTTATAGAATTAGGATATTCATTAATAACAGCAGAGGTGATGACCTAGAATTTTACTGTTTTAACTCTTTATGATGAAGTTCTAGAACCTAGGTGAGGTTCGGCGGGCTGAGGTCCGGAGCTGATGACCAAGAAAGAATTCTTGAGACATCTTTGGTGCAAAATGGTGGTTTATTAAAGCACAGGGACAGGACCTGTGGGCAGGAAGAGCTGCTGCCCCGGGTTGTGAAGGTGGGCATGTTATATACCTTGCAGTTGGGGAAAGGTGAGGAGAAGGAAGGTTTCAAGAGGAGTTTTCACACATTAAAGAGGGCCTACAAGGTGCCGGGGGGGGGGGGGGGGGAGGCCTTGCCCTTATGGCTTGATCAATGTCGTCTTTAGGTCAGGCATTAACATCAAGATAGTTGGGAGATTCTTGGTGGGGTGTTATGATCCTGCTGTCATTTACATTCCCTTCTACCTCAGCCTCCTCCAGTTTATGGTGGGAGGGAGACATTAGGGCTTCAGGAACTGAGAGTTATTTGCCTCTGGAAATTTGTGCTATTGTTAAGGTAACCTCCCTGTTTAGATCTCTAGGACATTTGTAGCAAGGGAGATTCCTGTTCTGCAGGATTGTGATCTCTGCAAGTGAACTATTTATTGTTTTATGGCAGTCAGGGGTGCCTGAGGGATGCCACACATATTATGGAGGGGAGCGGGTGGAGAGGGGGTGCAAGGTGCCAGCTCTTGCTCTGTCCTCAGCCAGCCTCCTGCTCCCTCATCATTTAGAGATTTATTAGTATTTTTACTCATATTCCTAGGTTTTATTTTTTTCATTTTGTACTGTATTTGCAGTTGCTTCTTTTATTTAACTAAATTCATCTAAGTCTAATTTAATGTATATTGAGTCATAACTGAGCTCCCGTAGGATAAAGAAGTTTTTCTTTCTTTCTTTTTTAAGATTTTATTTTTATTTATTTGACAGAGGGATCACAAGTAGGCAGAGAGGCAGGCAGAGAGAGGGGAGGAAGCAGGCTCCCTGCTGAGCAGAGAGCCCAATGCGGGGCTCAATCCCAGGACCCTGGGATCATGACCTGAGCCGAAGGCAGAGGCTTTAACCCACTGAGCCACCCAGGCGCCCTGGATTAAGAAGTTTGAATTAAGATCATAATTTTTTTTAAAGTGACCTTGAAAGTTCAACCCAATCTGAAATGATTCCTGAATTGCAAAAAGGTAATTTTGTGAGTGTGGATTAGCTTGTGGTTTAAATAGTTGATTATGCCTTTCTTCATTTGTTTCAATCACAATATGGTCAGGCTGATGCTGACATTTATGAAATTTATGGATATAAGTGTGTCAGTAAATCATCTTGTTTTTTTATAAGTATAAATGGATTTAGATATTCATCCAAGCAATCCATACTGTTTTTAAAGTTCATTGTCATTGTCAAGAGTAATTATTTGGTTCCACCCCTTACTATGTGACCTTTGACAAGTCAGGTTTCTCAGCTTTGACTGGAGTTAAATTAAATAGTATCCTAATTGTATAGTTGTGAGGTTGAAGAGAAAGAGAGCAAGAGAGAGAATAATACTCTCTAATTTGTAAAATTAATCTTTCTTTTCCTTTTAATATTTTTGTTTTGGTTATAATTTGACATATCACTTATCTCTTAGCTAGGTAACATTTCAAAATAAAGTCCATTAAAGTATGATACAAAGCTTTATGTACTTTGTTAATGAATTAGAAGAAAGATGGATTTTTCAGTTATGGATTTTTCATTAAAAATTTGATAAAATTGACTGATTAGATAACATACACACATCACACACATTTACTGACCTATACTTTATAAGTCTTGCTTATTTGTTTTATGTGTTTTTAAATTTAAGATTTATTTATTTGTTTATTGACGAGAACATGAGCAGGGGGAAGGGCAGAGGGACACGCAAACTACCCACTGAACAGGGAGCCCGGTGTGGGACTCAGTCCCAGGACCCTGAGATCATAAGCTGAGCAGAAGGCAGATGCTTAACCAACTGAACCACCCATGAGCCCCTGTTTTATGTTGTTGTTGTTTTTAATGCTATTGTATCTTGTACTTTTATAATTTGTTCTAAAAATACAGACACCCCATCTGGAAGAAAAGGTGAAAGTTCAATGCATTACCTAGAAGACTATCTGTGATCAAATGAGTTCAAGTTTGGGCCTATTTGGAAAACAGCATAGGTACTGGTTTGGTTTGGTTCACTCTTCTTGAATGACTGTGGTGTAGAAAAAGAGAGGTCTGGCATAGAAATCCCTATTATGGAACCTACTGACTGTAGAGAAAGCTTAAATTTTTGCAAATAGAAATGCCTGGAATAAGACCTATAGTCACTCAAGTATGGAATTCTAACTCAGAGATGGGAAGTTATTATTTTTTTTTAAATACCTGAAACTGAATACCTGGATAGAAGAAGAACCAAAATTAATTGCCAATATGATTGAGGCAGTACATAAAAGACAACACAAAAGCCTGGTTACCAAACTGTAATAATGATTGGATGATAGGTAGTGAATGTTAATTAGAGACATAGCCACATATGATCTAGCTGTCTCCACTCTACGGTACAGAAGGGAGAAAATTCTAGTAGTCTAGTTTGTGTTGGAAGAAAAGATAAAGTCATGAAGAAGGTAATTTTAGTTAAATACAAAAGTGTTGAGTAGAATGCATGCAAATTGTTTCTCTTACTGTCTTTGGTGGATACCAGTAGAGAGTGATAAACCATATAATTGTATATACACTTTGCTTCACCTGTTCTCATTGGCACTGCTGCTTGGGAGAAAGCCCATCCTTGCAAAAAGATATTTTCTCATGTTTCTTATAAGTTGGCCTGGGATTGGATCAATTTTAACCTCTGGCTTCTTAAAATAGTCTTCATTGACTCTCCAGTGGATTTAATCCTGTTCAGGGGATATAAAGGGAGTTGAACAGGCACACACTCACACACCCACTCACACACCCAAACTATTCTTACCATGCCCTAAAGATTAAATTTTAGCTTTACCTAGGAATCACTTAACACATACTAGAGATTTTTGGAATTAACTTCAGAAGGTGGTTTTTAAAAGCTATCAACTCAGTTGTATTATACAAAGAATTCTGGGTTTTGGTTTTTGTTTTGATATAACTACTGGATTTTTTCCTTTGGTATTTCTTTGGGTTTCATTACATATTTTATTCTTCAGCATAAGTATTTAGGGTGTTTCATTCTAATCTTGCCATTGTTTACTGTTAGCCAGAAACTATTGTTTTGCATCTATTTTATTTCCTCTTATAGTAGTTATTTTGGAAATATATTTTGGCCTATCTCTAAATCACTGACTTAGATAGTACCAAACACTAATTACAGAAAAGCAATTTCAGCAAAATGGTGCCACCTGTTGTAACTCACAGCAACTTACTCTACCATATAACTTAAGAATCTACCTTAAATCTTAGAGTAAATGTTTAATTACCCTCATCTCAATTTGCTCATTTTTGTGATGGATATCACAAAACTTATCTCATAGGGATATAAGAATTTAAATAGTACCATTTCTTAACATGCTTACTGGAGCATTTTGTGTATCTGTTCACAATTAAGTTTTAAAAAAAACAACTAAGAATATATGGTGTATATATTATCAGTAGCAATATTGACCTGTCTTCCTTTAAAGGATTCTAACAGTAATTAGCCTATTATTTAAAATTATCTGCATGAAAATGAGATTTAATAAATTCTCATCATTGCTCTGCATATTTTCTTCAGCTATTCTATAACTTTATGCATAATTAATAACTTTTAGAATTTATAAAATTAAATTTTATAATTAATAAAATTGCATTATTGAATTTTTCCTTAGGATGTATTTTAGTAAGTTTTATAGCTAATTGTCTATCATTTCATTAGTGCATTCCATTCATTCTTTCAAATATTTATGGGGTCTCTTTCTGTCAGTACTTATAATAGGTATAAAGATATGCCTAGACACCATAACTCACTAAGAGTCATGAAGAATACAGAAATTAACCAAATAATCATTAAATGGAACATATAACTAAAATCTACAAATGTTGCCTTCAATATATTATGAGAACACAGAGTTAGTCGAGAAAGGCATGGGGAAGATGCCAATTGAATCGGCCCTATTGAGAAGAATTCAACAGAAGCTCCATTACCATCTTCTGATTATACCATTGTGCAAAATTGGGTCACATAGCTAACTTACAATGGATGATGGGATAGGAAATATATATTCTGTTAGAAGTTTGTTAGAAAGGAGTAAGGATAAAATACAAGGCAATTAGTCTTGCCTGTTAGGTTTAGAGACTGTATTATTATTATCTTTTCAGCTTGGGAGTAACAAAGAACCCCGCCAGTCAATTAATAAAGTGTGAGTTGACAGGACGAAGTTTGAGATTTAGAAAGATCATTCTGGCTTAGTGAGAGAACAGGCTGAAAGGCACAGCAGTGGATGTGAATAGAGCTGTTGGGAATGGATGTTGGAATGCAGGAATGGTTAAGAGCATAGCATGTTGGAGGGTGACAGGTAACCTGAAAACAAACAAACAAAAATTCATCTAATTTTTAAAATATGGAGGTAATTGGTATATTTCATTAGATTTATTAAAAGGATGTGACTGGAAGACAGATTGGAATGGGTAGAGGACCAGGTAGGAAATCAGGAAATGGAATAATGAAGAGACCTTTATTGCAAAGAAGAGAAAAGAAAAGGTATGGTAACTGTCCAGTGAAAGAATGCCACCTATGCAAAGGGAAGTAAAGACTTAGAACACTCAAACATACTTAAATGTTGTCAGTTAAAGGGGAGCAATATGAGAAAAATAATTATGTAAGATTCCTGAAAAAAACAAAACAAAAAAAAAGAATGTATATTAAAAAAAAAAAAAGGAAGTGGTGGAATCTAAACCACAAAATGAAGGATTCACTCTGGGAGAAAGGGGAACAGAACAGAAGGAGAAGAGGAGAGATGGCTATGTAAGATATAATATTTTTGCTATAAGGAGGATTGTTCCTTGAGTCTGTTCCCATGTGGTGTCACTTTTCATTATGAAGTAAAGGCAAAGTCAACTGCCAAAAGTGAATGAATCCACAAAAGGTTTTGAGTTTCAGGAAAGGAGAAAAAGTTGAAATCAGCATTATAGAGAATAAGTTAGGAAGTCTTAAACTTCAGACAGTATTGAGCACCTATTTTAGTGTCATACTTGGTAGTATGACATTTTCCAGCAATGCTGTGCTGCTTTGATACAGATTTAGAAAAAGTAGATAGTTTGGTTTACTCAGGATTGAGGTTAGATTAGTTGATCCAAAGAAGAGAGGGAGATTGGTGAGTTTAGAATATTAGCAGCATTAATTTTGGAACTACTGTTCATGAGTAATCACTTGAACAACATGGAATATAAAGAAGTAGAAAGTACTAATGAATTGCAATGTAGACCATTAATGGCATGAAGCACCAATGAACTTGGAAAATGCAAGCTAAAGAGATTAAATAAGCACTCTAGGAAAGGAATAATCATGGAGTAGGATATTTGAGTAATTGATTTTAAAAGTAAAGAAAATTTAGGTGTTGATAAATAAATATATGACCTTGGGTTTGGGTGACTAAGGCTCGACTAAGTAAGCCATTGGAAATGATTGTCAAATAACTGTGGAGTCACTTCAGAACTTCCAGTGAGGGATGAACAGTGGGGGTACTGGAGCTGGCTTGTACTGACTTGCAGGAATTAACTTTTCAAGAATTTTTTTTTTTAAGATTTTTTTTTTTTAATTTATTTGACAGAGAGAGATCACAAGTAGGCAGAGAGGCAGGCAGAGAGAGAGAAAGGAGGAAGCAGACTCCCTGCTGAGCAGAGAGCCCGATACGGGACTCGATCCCAGGACCCAGAGATCATGACCTGAGCCGAAGGCAGTGGCTTAACCCACTGAGCCACCCAGGCACCCAACTTTTCAAGAATTTTACAGTTTGGTTGATATCATATCCTCAGCTGAAAATGGCAATAGTGGGTATGTTTAAACTATAAAAACCAGGAAACATTATAAATTTGGGCCTTTTCTCCTTTGGCAGGAAGACAGTTATTTCATGTTTGCTAGTTCACCACTGATAGAAACAAACAACTGGGTCCTGCAATATTATAAAAATTATGGCAATACCCAGAAATGTGCAGAAGACTATAGTAAGAGGGATTAGGTAGTAAGATTGTAGGGTGTGACTGTTAAAACCTTGGTTTGTTTTCAAAAGGGGTTGGGACAATGATGACTTAGAACTGAGTAAAGAAAAAGAAGTTAGTAATCCTACTTCTCTTCCTTGAGATATGTGGAATGTGAAATACATTCTAGAATTTTCTTTGTTAATACATTAAAGCTACATTTGAACATTGCAATGGAACTTAAATTTCTGTATGCAGTGCAATAATGGGGATTTCTTTATGCTTTGCTTTAAAACTAGGCCAGTGGTAATCTTTTCTTTATTAAATTGAGGCATGAATAGAATATGAAAGAAGTAAATCTACCTAGTTATTCTTCTAAATATGCATAGTTATGTAGACCTTCTTTGATGGAAGATATCTTAGCAATTATATGGTTTAACCCATTTATTTTGCACATGAGCAAATTGAGTTCTAGATAGATGAAGTTACTCACCAAATATCACTTAGCTTGGTAACACCAGAGCTGAGACTAACATTCTTGTTTTTTACATTTTAGCCCAGTAGAAATAATTCCACTGTATGCATATATTCATCCATCTAAGCATTTTTGGCTCATTTATTCAAAAAGGTACCCATTGGGGGGGCCCTGGGTGGCTCAGTGGGTTAAAGCCTCTGCCTTCGGCTCGGGTCATGATCCCAGGGTCCTGGGATCGAGCCCCACATCGGACTCTCTGTTCAGCAGGGAGACTGCTTCCTCCTCTCTCTCTCTCTGCCTGTCTCTCTGCCTACTTGTGATCTCTCTCTTTGTGAAATAAATAAAATCTTTAAAAAAAAAAAAAGTTACCCATTGGTATATACAAGGCACTGTTCTAGGTCTAGGGGCATCAGGATAAACAAAACAAGACAAAGATCTCCATCTTTATGGAGTTTATCTCATAGTAGATGGAGATAGAAATTGAATTGATGCATAAGTAAAAATAGGAAATAAATAATATACTATTATTTTATATGGATAAAAATAAAGCAGGAGACATATCTGTGGTAAGCCAACAGTGGGAATTATAAATAAGATAAATGGTGGGAGTTCCCTTGGAAAGGTAATATTTGAGCAAAGATCCGAAGAAAGTGAAGGACTGAGGCAACCAAATATGCAAGGAAAGTGGGTTCCAGTTGAAGAAAATGGGAAGTTCTAGCCCCTAGGTCAGAGTGTGGTTCTTGTAATTAAAATGTACCTCAGGGGGCTAAAAACTGTATCTGAGATTAAGGATTCATTTAGTCATTCAAATAGGCTTGTCCAGTCAGTGAGTGGCAATGGTAATAAGGTTGTTCATCTCTTCTCCCTTAAGTCCCTAGGATCCAACTGAGGCCATTTATTTACTATTTAGAAATAAAACACTCTTTTTGGGGGGTATAGTTAAATATATAAAGGTTATAGCAATACAGATATTATACATATCTTTAAGATATTTTGGTGAGGTTTGCATTATCTCCCAATAAAATTAAGAAACCCTAGGAAAGGGGCTGCCTAAAAGTGAGAATGCCAGCTCTTGTAAGAGCTTCAAATGTTGGGCAGCCCGGGTGGCTCATTCAGTTGGGTCTTAGCTCTTGGTTTCAGCTTGGGTCATGATCTAAGGGTCATGGGATCTAGCCCTGTGTTGGGCTGCACGCTCAACAGGAAATCTGCTTGAAGTGTCTTTGCTTCTGCCTCTCTACGCCTGGCTCACTTTCTCTCATTCTCTTTCTCTGTCAAATAAATAAATAAGTCTTTTTTAAAAAGTGTTTCAAATGTTCAGGGTTTTTTTGGGGGGGGGGTGAGGGGTGTGTGTGTGTGTGTGTGTGTGTGTGTGTGTGTGTGTGTTTCCCACAACTATTCAAAGCTCAGAGTTTCAATTAGAAGAGAATGAGGACCCAGAAAAACTATGACTGATTTGAATCTTAAAGGAAAGAAAATTACTTCCTCTGACTTTCTGTCATGTCTTCCTTCATCAATTTAGGTTACACTGCATCTGTCATTTGTCATGGCCTTTATCACACAATTTCTTAATTCTTAGTTTACTTGTCATGTATTATGAGACTTTAAGCTTTACTAGGACAGGGACCCTGCTTTGTTTTCGGCTATCTCTGCATACACAATGACTTGGCCTGATCCTTTACACCCAGCAGGTTCTCAATAAATATTAGAACGAAAGAACAACTGAGTAAATGAGTAAGCAGGTGAGTGTTTCCATACCTCTAAAAATTATAAATTATTCTAAAGGAAAAGGCATAAATAGGATAACATGGTGGGAAAATGCTGCAGTCATTGTATAAGGCAGTCATAGTATAGAGTTACTATGTTTCTCCATTGATTGATTGCGTGAAACTTGAGATTAGAATAAAATCGTGATATCCTGATATCTCTAGAAAGCTTGATAGCTTGTCAAAGTGACTTCATATATTTTTTTCATTTATTCATCATAACAATTCTGTGAAATTGGTATTGTAGCTTTTTGTTAGACAATGCCAAGAAATTGTGATTTATTCAAGGTCCTTTATTGACCTGGTGAAGTCAAGTTTCCTAATTTTATTCAAGTCTAGCCAAATGACCATAAAATATATTGTTGATTACTATTATTTATAAGAAAAGAAAACATTTAACCAGAGCTCAAGATATCTCATTTAAAGAATAAAATGCCATAACCAGAAGGCTCATTATATCAGGGATTCTGAATAGTGCAGAATTGAGTTACCAAATACTGGTTTAGCTACCTAAAAATAATAACCTTTAAAACGCCTTTAACTGCACCAGATTGTTTTAAACTTGCTGCCCATCATATTATGCTCAGTCATAAAGCTGTTTCTTATTCCTCTATTAGCTCTCCACAGCACTGAGAAAAGCATTCTGTTTCATTGTCCCTCTCTTCAAATATCCTGTTTTAAGGGATTGCAGATGCCTTGAGATAAAACTGCCAGAATTATTCCAAGAACTGACAGGTTCACTAACAGCCAAATGTTTTCAGATCACTGCACTAGCCTCAGATCCATCTTTGATATGAACCACATATGGCTTCAGTCCTGTTTTCCCGAATTAACTCTAATTTCCTAGTGACCAAGGTCAGATGAGTCCAGATAGGCCTCAGCTGTTCTTACCTAGCACATATGTTCCAGTATTGTTGGTAATTTATTTACTGTAATAAAAAATTAAAATGCAAATCTCAGCCAAATTCTCCTTTACCAAGGGAGACCTTGGTCAGGACCATTTTCAAACCATGCATTAGGGATTATTACATGTGACTTTTTCCTAACAAAATAAGAAATATTATTATAACATTTGTATCCACATATTTAGGTTAATATTAGAAACAGAATTCATCATGTGGAATTTATTAAGAGGAAATAATTTGAGTAAGTGTCCAATACCAACAAATTTACTTTGGTAATTATGAAAAATGGTCAGAAATTCCTGTCTCTTATTTTGGTAATTTCACCATATTCATCATGCACTAAAGTCCGGCGAGTTCTGCCAGACATTATGGTTTAGAAGGCAAAAATTTTTTCCTGAATGTTTTTTTTAAATTGAAATAAGTGGATTCTTAACAAGAAGTATTTTTTTAGGCTATTTCAAGACGTTTTGGAGGTTGTACCACTTGATTAACATTTTTAAAGAATCTGAGTTGTAGTCAATACTTCTAATATTATATGTAATAGACCTTATCAAAAATAGTACTGGATTGTCTGTGTTCTTGATACTTCGTGGCTATGATAGTTCAAACAAGATTAATGTTTAAGATTTGTCATTTCATTTGTAAAGGTAAACTTTCTTCTAGAATGTACTTAAAAAGTTAATTTTAAATTCTTGCTTCTGGAGGTCACATAAATATTGATATGTTATTTTCTTATCATTTTTACACTGACAGGGTTAATGATCACAATATGGTTTCTAAATTTTAATTTGCATTTGAAAGGAGGCAAAACAAATGAAGATGAAGAATTCATTTGTGAAAAAAATTTCATTTGTGTACTGAAGAATTTAAACTAAGGTTATATTTTTTTTTTAAATGAAGATGGCTTTCTATTTGTAAAATATGTTTTTCCCAATAAGAAAAGATCTATACAAATGGTACAAGAGTAATCCTTACTTTAGTAGCTTTCATAACATTTTCTAACACACAGAAACAAAATTTCAAAGCACTATCCTTACATTAATATGTTAACAGTTCTAAAAATCACTCTAAAATGCTCAGGGAAAGCATTGCATAAAACCATTAGTTATTTGAGATCTGCAAAGAGCCAAATAATTTCAGGTTGCAAATTTAGAGTTCTGCCAGAAACCCAAACTAATATATCCTTAAATTTTAAATCATTAGCTGTATGTTTAAAATATTTCAAGTATTTAAACTAAATGCTCTTTTTAAAGCACAAATCACTTGGCATCTGGGAATTTTTAAAAAGTGTTGTATTTCTTATTTTTTGTAAGTTTATTCTTGACAAGACTCTTTTCTTTTATGCTCTATTGAAAACTATTATGAAAAGATTGTGCCTTATGAACTAGTTTTATTTGTTTTGTGCTGATGTAGCAAAACCAAGTCAGCTTACAAACCTCAGCATTCTGATAAAATAAACACTGCTAAACGTTGACACCCTAAATCCATCAGATTCAACACAGAAGAAAAAGTGTCTTTAATGTGAGGCACAAAAACAACAACAAAAAAGAAATTGATTCTAGTGTTCAGAATGACAGGGTACGTTGCTTAAGAAAATGAGATTTTATTTAGAAAATTTTAAATAAGCTTTTTCTCTGTAGTGCTTTGACTTTCATTGCATTTCAAGAAATGTGTTTGAGTCACCATATCATTTATTTGCTCAACTTTATTTATCTAAATTATTATTTACAACATAACTGTGAAGATAATACTTAAGAATGTTTCTCATTTTTGTTAATCATCTTACTATGTAATTAAAATTCTTCCATAAAATCATGATCTTATAAATGCTATCATCCCTTTTTACAAATCTACCTTCATTGGCAATTTTTCTTTTTTCTTATGAAGTAGCCTCATTTCTCTCATCTGTGTAGTAAAGGAGTAAAATAAGATTTCTTTTTTCACTAATTGAATATTTATCTTATTTGGCTACCTCTACCTGAACAGCTTCTCCCATTATGCTTAATTTGTCATTATCTCAATGCTTTTCTTACAAAGAATTACATTATTTCATGCTTAGCTCATTACCTGACTTTCATTTTTCATATTTCTCTTAAATAACACATTCTTTTGGAAAGTCTTTCCTCACCAGGTTGGCAGCAGTGATGCACAGAGCCAAACTATGTGCCAATTCCTGAGTCTGTCCTGGTGTTCTATGTAGGTGCTTGCTTCTCTGTAGCACCAAAGCTAGAAAACCTTCACAGCCTGTACATTTTAGTTCAGCAGCTTAGTTCCCATCCATGATTTTACCTTGTCCCTTCATGATGGTTGGTAGCTACTTCACTGAATGAAACCAATCTTAAACACGGCAGGTTAAGCAAAACATCGTATATGGGGTTCTTTCAACATGTCCCATCTTTCACCTCCAATCTTTAGTTCACATTGCAACTTGGTATGTCCTTCCTTCTAAGCAAGTTTACATACAACTTTCACACTCAGTATACAAATATTGTTAATTTCAGTTTGAATTACTTGCTTACTGACTTTAAATGAATTTTTATTCCTAATCTTTCATTTGTACAGCTTCCAGCTATTGATTTTAACCTCAAAGATCTATAGTCTATTTTACTTTGAAAATTTTCAACATTTTTCTAATTTATTAAAAATAAATCTAGCTGAGACTTCTTGTTTTTTCCTTAAATAATACATCTTAGAGTATCAATAAAATTTCACATGTATTTAATATTAATATTTTAAAATCAAAGGTCAAGTTAATTGCAGTGTTTTAAATCTTCTGTTATTCTACTTGAGATTCATCTTATTAGAAACTTTGCGTTATTGTCTTTCTTTCTCTGGCTTTTTAAACCTCTCTTTTCTCCTGGAACCTCCCCACTGACATTTAAACATGTTCAATCTCTTTAATCTTTGAAAGTCTTACTTAAACCAAAATATTCTTCTGTCTACTGACATGGATATCCTATTCTTCAGAGTCCTACTTACTGATATATATAAATATTTATAGAAATAAAAATATATAATCAGTAAATGTAAATATATAGTTTATCTTTGGATACACGCACACACACACATATATGTATGTACTGATTATTGTGGAGATCACATATATACATAGATATATGTGTGTGTGTATATATATATATATATTATATATATATATATATATTTTCTTTTTTGACACTTACTGGCTCTATTTAACTTTCATTAACTTTCTCCAAATCCTTCCTTAATCCACTTCCATGTGACTTCTAAATACTTGACTCCACTAAATGAGCTCTTGCTAAATAACTAAGGAACTTTCTCTTGCTAAGTCCAAGGAATACATTTTTCCCCCACAAATCACTACAAGTGATCATTCGTTCACTAAACACCTTCTTGCCTTGATTTCTGCAGCCCCCAAATTTCCATATTTTCTTCCTTTTTCTTTACTTTTTTGTGTGTCTCATTTGCAGGCTCAGTTTTCTCTGCCAGCCACTGAAATTCAAAGTTGCACTGAGTTTGATCCTAGGGTTCTTCTGTGATCTTCTTTCCTCATCTATCCACTACTTTGTCCAGGAGGACTCCAGAATCTGTATTTTCAGCCTTTACCTATCCCCTGTACTCCAAAGTTAGATATCTGCCTTCACATGGCAGACCTGTTTCTTAAGTACCTCCAACCTTGTTTTGATGTTCTTTGCTTTCTTAGTTTAAACTAGAAACCAATTAGTCTCAGTAATGACCAAGCCCTAGCCATAACACACACACACACACACACATATGCATATGCACATGCCCACACTTTGAAGTCTTAGTTTTCTCTTTATCTCCAACACCACTTCCCTTAGTGCAAGTACTGTTTCCCACCTAGATTGCTGCTATGTATTACTAAGAGCTGTGGTGGGGGCATCATAGCCACCACATTTGTTAACTGTATTTGTTAACTGGTCTTACCCAAAGGAAAAACAAACGTTTAGTGTCTTCATGACAGGAATTGTTTTATAACTTAAAGTGCCCACATAAATTAAGCTCTTTTCTTCCCAGAGAGACTGCATGGTAGATGCACTTCTCTTATTTGATGATTATATTTCAAGGATGGCTCCTGGGTTCTTGAGAAAGATGGTCCTGAACTGTAAAGCTGATGAGAGGCTTTTAAAAAGCATCTGAAAGATGCAAATGAAGAATTTAAAATTACATATTTTCTGAAGTGAGTAATCTAAGAAAAAGAGTAAAGGGACCTCAATGGTTGGACCATCTGGTTTCTGGAAAGGCCAGGATAGAAATGAGGTTAGGGGCCTGGACACAGGAAAAATCTCATCTAAAGCTGAGAAAGCTGAGGGAAACAGTAAGGTCACCTTGGTCACCCCTTTCTCTGTCATCTTTCTAGTCAAATATCTCTGTCATCTTCAGGTACCATGTTCTTTGACTCTATATGCTCCAGCCAAAGCATACTTCCTTCAAGTATGCCAGCCTATCAATTTTATGTCCAAGATGACATCTCTTAACTGCTTTTCCCTCTGTCTAGAAAGTTCTTCGCTTCTGATTATGAACTTACTTGGACTCAGCCTTTCTCAGTTCATGATCCTTCTTCAGGACATTCTTTCCTTCTTTCTGTCTTTTTAACTTTTTCCTACTTCTCTGGAGATTTCTTTAAAACTTTGTTCAGATTTTACTTTCTAATATTTCACTTGAGGCTTTCATTTCTGATATGAGACTTTTAATAGGTATTTGTTCCCTGAATGTGTTTTCTTTCAACTGAATCCTTTAATTAATTAATTAATTAATTTTCATTTATGCAGTATCTTTTACCTCTCTGAAGGCATGTATGCCTTTTTTTTTCCCCCCTTTATATTCCATATTAGAGGCTCCCTTCAAATATCTGGTTATCTTTGGTGTTTGATGATAAAGGCTCACTGGAAACTCTGGTAGCTTGCTCAAGACTGAAAAATTGAGCTTTATTAGAGGGTGATGTGTTGGATCATTTTGTTGGGAATCCATGATATGTGTCTTTACATAGAATCAATGTAGTGTAATGATTAAAAACATGAATTTGGTAGCTAGTCTGTCAATGTTTGATTCCTGGTGTTGCCACTAACTGGCCACATAAATTTGGGCAAATTATTAACCTCTCTGTTTTCTATTTTCCTCATTTGAAGGATGGCTGAAAGGTACTTATCACCTAATAGAAATCTTGTAAAATGATTTAATATTTATATAATTAATAATGATGCCTCACACATGTTGAACTTTATGTGTTTTAACTGGTCATTATTATTTCTCTAGTGCAGTCCAGTTTCACTTGAAAAAAAATCTTCTATTGTTTCTACTGGAGGAATTCTAAGGAGCAGGTCAGAAACAGGACTGACTGACCTCAACGTTGGGTGTAGACTCCAACTTCTTTCTTCTGGTTTTAACGTGGCCTGCCCTGGCTAACCTGTGTCCAGTGTGTTCTTGTTTTGTCTCTAGAGAATAAAACCTCTAGTCCTCTGCTTGGATGGAACGGAGCACTCACTATGCTGCTCAGAGAAAGAAGGGGGAAACAAGCATCTAACTTTTTTAAAAGACATTCTTTCAATAATTTTTACTTTTGTTAGATCTTTGATCATTCTGGCTTTGAGAGAGATATAGAAATGCCAATCTCTGTAAGTTTTGTGGGCAGGAGAGTGTTCTAAATTTACTTAACGGAGTTACAATTCATCTATCTTCTTTCCAGCTTCCAAAATTTTGTTTCCAGTAGTACATTTTCCCATTCTTTTTCATCTTGTGGTTTCTTACCATAGGAGAAACATGTACTCAGAGATGGTATTCAACTTGCCATCTCTGTCACAGTTTTTGGTCTTTTTTTTTTTTTTTTTTTTTTAAGAAAACTAACATAAAGCATTTAGTGGTATACTTTCTTTTTAAAAAATAATAGGAATTATAAAAATATCTCACTATTATATAGTGTACTTGCACATAGTGTATTATATTTTGTGCTTACACATAGTATCTTATTATATTTTGTGATTTTCACAAGAAACACTAAGAAGTTGGCAAAGATATTTGACTATTATGCAAACTGAAATTCAAAGATATTAAGTGGCTTGCATAAGACATAGATTCCATTAATAAGAGATATACAGCTGGTGATCATTATTTCTGACTCAGCCTACATTATTCAGATAGATCTATAAATTACTTAAGTAATAGGTGACCAACTATTTCTGAATGGTCAGATTTATAGAGAAAAAAAGCATCCTAAATTTCATATTCAGGCTATGAGTTTATTCTGATACTTAGTTCAAATACTTTGTAAATTTCTTATCTTCTTTAAATTTGAGGGTTTCAGTCAAATTCATGTTGTGCAGACCTTTTTTTTTTAAACCTGACACATTAGATTCTTTTCACTCCTATATGTAAAAGAAGTAATAAGATTGTCAGAAGATGCTAAAGATTAGTCCACCTTTTTAACTTTCTGTAGAAATAGGAAAGAAATGAATATCATCTCCCTGCCCCACGCATACAGAGTCACAGAGGCAGTGATGATTTTTAATAATATCTCTTAATAGCCATAAATAGGAGGTGCAAACAAGTGACTATGCTAAATTGGAAATTGAAGTCAAGAATGGCAACAAATCAAGCAAACAAGCCACACATATCTGTGTGTCCAGCAGATAGTATTTTTAAATTGAAATATTTCTTGTTCGGGTTTTTAAATTTTTTTTTAAAGATTTTGTTTATTTATTTGACAGACAGAGATCGCAAGTTTGGCAGAGAGGCAGGCAGAGAGAGAGAGAGAAGGAAGCAGGCTCCCTGCTGAGCAGAAAGCCCGATGCGGGGCTCAATCCCAGGACCCTGGGACCATGACCTGAACTGAAGGCAGAGGCTTTAACCCACTGAGCCACCCAGGCACCCAGGGTTTTTAAATTTTTATTAAAAGAAATAAAACAATTTGGATGACTTTTCTATCTACACCCATTTGACAGTTTTAAGAATAATAGAAATATTTACATCTTCTGCAGGTAGGAAAGATGAGTGAAGTTGTACAAAAATCATAGACAACAGGGGCACCTGAGTGGTTCAGTGGGTTAAAGCCTCTGCCTTCGGCTTGGGTAATGATCCCGGGGTCCTGGGATTGAGCCCCACATCGGACTCTCTGCTCAGCGGGGAGCCTGCTTCCTCCTCTTTCTCCCTGCCTGCCTCTCTGAATACTTGTAATCTCTGTCTATCAAATAAATAAATAAAATCTTAAAAAAAATCAGAGACAATAGATTTCTGAAAGTCTGAAGTAACTCAGTAGGAGATACTTGTGTAGCAATGGATTATTCAAAATGATTAATTTCAAAATTACTATCAATAGTAATTCTAGGAAGTACTCATAGAAATAAAATATCAGTGCAGCCCACTTAAGCCCCCATGTTGCATCACCACTTCCTCATATCAGGGAGATCATATGATAGTTGTCTTTCTCCGCTTGACTTATTTAGCTAAGCATGATACGCTCTAGTTCCATCCATGTTGTCGCAAATGGCAAGATTTCATTTCTTTTGATGGCTGCATAGTATTCCATTGTGTATATATACCACATCTTCTTGATCCATTCATCTGTTGATGGACATCTAGGTTCTTTTCATAGTTTGGCTATTGTGGACATTGCTGCTATAAACATTTGGGTGCACATGCCCCTTTGGATCACTACGTTTGTATCTTTAGGGTAAATACCCAATAGTGCAATCGCTGGGTCATAGGGCAGTTCTATTTTCAACATTTTGAGGAACCTCCATGCTGTTTTCCAGAGTGGCTGCACCAGCTTGCATTCCCACCAACAGTGTAGGAGGGTTCCCCTTTCTCCGCATCCTCGCCAGCATCTGTCATTTCTTGACTTGTTTATTTTAGCCATTCTGACTGGTGTGAGGTGATATCGCATTGTGGTTTTGATTTGTATTTCCCTGATTGGGAGGGAGACAAACCATAAGTGACTCTTAATCTCACAAAACAAACTGAGGGTTGCTGGGGGGATGGGGTTTGGGAGAAGGGGGTGGGATTATGGACATTGGGGAGGGTATGTGCTTTGGTGAGTGCTGTGATGTGTGTAAACCTGGTGATTCACAGACCTGTACCCCTGGGGATAAAAATATATGTTTATAAAAAATTAAAAAAAAAATCAGTGCAGCAAAGCATTCAAAGAATTTTATATGCAAATGAATTTTGTAAAATCCTTATTTCAATTAAAGTCATAGATAAGATACTTCTAATGTAAAATAATTCTACATTCACATTAATTTAAAATTAAGCTATATATATCTGTAAAGGATAGCTTGGGATTGGTTTTTAATTTCTTGGTTTTCAGTTGTTAAAAAGTTTGATCTGTTTACATAACAACATTAATAATGGATATGTTATACTGTTAAAAATGTAATTCTATTCTTTAAAATTTCCTATGATATATAGTCTTTAAATCAGAAAATGCTACTTTAATATAAAATTTTTATAATACATAATATTATGAAATTCTAATATATAATATAAAAATATTATAAAAAGAAAGATAATTATGTATTATTTTACAAGTATATAGACATATTTGAATGATTAGTGTCATTGTAAATATTCCATTCCCTCCCTCTTTGAGACAAAAATATTAATGTTCAAGTTTTATTTAAATTAAATTTTATCAATGAATGGAATGTGTTATTAGAAATTGGAAATCATGTAACTAAAGCAATAAAACATCGATTGTTAATACTCTTATAACTGAAATGAAAGAGAGAATTTCAGTAATTTATGGTCAATACAAGCAAAAATAACTTCCTGTACACTTTTTGTATGCTTTCTTTTCTCTCTGCTTGGTTTTGTTGTTGGAAAGTATGCCCATGTTATGATACCACACTATCACTCTCTGTTAAAGAGTTACATTTTATATTATCAACTGATGAGTATGCCGTTTTCATGACATACATTTTTAGAATTATTATTTATGGGATTGTGTATTATCACTAAATCAAAAACTATGTGCAATTTAATTTTTTATGTAAAATCCCAATCTGCAGGTGAGCTTTAATTTTGATTTTATTTTGTATTTAGGCCTCTCTTAATGCAAATCCTTAGGAGATAAGTTCTGTACCTTTGAAAGGAAGGGAATTTATTCTGGCTATCCTCATTATGTTACTGATTTGGAAAGCCAAATGCATCTGTGCAAAATCTATCAGTTTTAACTATTCCAATAAGGATTTCATCATAACCTTAAATATTCATTTCATTTTTCTTATTTCCAACATATGATTATTTTACTTTAAAATAATTGACATGCCACCATAGTTTCTCAAATTTGTAATCCTGTCAATCTTATTCTAGATGTTCTAGCTGCTATCTTTATCTTTTAAACTTCAAGCTGTTGGCTTTTGGTACGCTTTCGTGTTTCACTGGAGAACAAAGGTTTGCATTTCTACCCTCTCTTAGCCCTAATACTATACCTGTTTTTGGAAGGCAGTCATTGTACATTTAGGTTTTTCCTCCCAGTACATGTAAGGTTTTTCTTCTATCGTCATTGGAACTGTGTCTGAATTTTTCAAAGTATTATTGTGCACCGGCCTTCTGGTGGAAGAAGTGGTAATATCCCATTTATGACCTAGCACATGTAAAACTAAATACATGCTTAAGGTGTAGAAAGATTGCATATCTATTTATTTGAAAACAGTTTTAACTTTTTATGCCAGTGCAATGAATATAGTGAATATTGTCCTTGTGTTTATAGCTTCAGAGTATTTTTGTTTTGTTTTGTTTTGTTTTGTTTTTGTATTTGTGTAAGAATTTAACTAGGGTTAGGGTTTCCAGATGAGCTTTTAATAAGCAGATGTTAACCTTTTCCATGGTTTCGTTTTACCAGTGCCTTCTGAACAAAACCAATTTCTTTCCTTCACTAATGAAATCCTAGTCAAGCCTTATCAAGGATTTTCAGGTGGACATAAGATCTATTCAATTTTATCAGTCCAGGAATCTTGATCTGAATGATAGATTTCTTGTTGTTTTGAGTCAGGCTAAAAGAGGTTCTGTGGTGTCCAGACTGTGTCCCAGTGGAAATTTTTATTTGTAACAAATTGCCTTTATTTGTTGAGCCTATATATTTGTGTATATTTGGAGGATAATGTGACATTGGTTTTATAGTCACCATGCAGGGAAAAACAAAAACAAACAAAAAGTCAAGGTTTTGCAGTGTCAGTTGGTGTCCAGTGTCAGTGTCTTCCAAATTTGATGTTATAGTTATGGTGAAAAATAAAATTATACACTTGAGATACGCATGTGAAATACAAGCACAAATTCCTCCTATTAATATTGATATTCTCTTTTTTATTGCCTTCTAAGATTTATCAGCTATGCATTTTTAACATAAGTTATTTTTGAAATGTTTGTTAAATAATTCAGTGTTAAACCTGGACGTATGAGATGAGGAAATGTGTAGGTATTACTATTATTAGTAAAACAATTAGGGTAGTATGGGTAAATTAAATACAGTGAATTCCATCTAAATATTGTAGGATCACGTGGAAACTAAGAAATATCTTTCTTACCCATTTTATTTTTCCCCTAGAAATCAAAAATATCTACGTATGACAAAATGTGGGCCTTTATGAGTAGCAGGAGGCAGTCAGTACTCGTCAAAAGTAATGAAGAAGGAATCCAGAGAGTCCTCACCTCTGATTATGCTTTCCTAATGGAGTCCACAACCATTGAGTTTGTTACCCAGCGGAACTGTAACCTGACACAGATTGGCGGCCTCATCGACTCCAAAGGTTATGGTGTTGGCACCCCCATGGGTAGGTTTTATGTCAGTCCCTGGTTCTTTGTTCATTAATCTTAGTCACTGTGAGAAGGGAAACAGTGGCTCCGTATGCCATTCGGAATTCTGTTTTTAACAAATCTATCTTGTTATGTTCTGTTACGGTACAAAACCAGGAAGCAATTTGGACATCGGCTTCTAAACAGGTAAGTAACAAAAGAAAAATTTATTTCTACCAAAATCGTCAGCAGACATGTCTGTGTATCAGTGATGTCTTTTACACATCAATGTAAAAGACCCTCTCCATTCTACCTTTAAAAAATATTTTAGGAATAAAAGCTTTTGCATTTTATTTTTCAGATTTGTGGCTTATGGGTATAGTATTTGAAAGTTAATATAGTGTAGAATTGAGTATAATATTAGAAAATTAATGAAAAGAATGGGCCACGAATGGTTCATTGATTTCTGTGGATATTTGTTCTACTGTTTTATATTAGAGAAGGTATTTGTTTTATTTAAGAGAAATAGCAGACTGTTTACCAGTAACATATCTAGAATATTTGACACCAGGATTAGTTATTTTTAACAACCTTTTTCTTTCATATGGCAAAGTTATTTTCAATAATAAACATGAAATGAAATAAAGTATAAAAAAAGAAGTAAAAAGAGAAAGGATAACAATTGCCAGAAGAGACAATGAAAACTCTGATGTATTAAAGTTCATATATGTGTATAACGTATATGAATATGTCTATGTATATACATATTCATGACAAATGTATTCATATATAACATGACAGTTCACATGTACATGTGGTGGGCATAATAATGGCTCCCCAAAATGTCTACAACCTAACCCCCAAAACATGTGAATATGTTACCTTTTATGACAAAAGGTACTTTGCAAATGTGATTAAGGTAAGGATCTCGAGTTGGGGAGTCTACCCTGGTTTAACTAGGTGGGTCCTTATAAGAAAGAGGAACAAATTAAGGAAGTCACAGTTAAGGAAGCATGATGATGGAAGAAGTGAAAGGAAGAATATCTTAATCCATTTGGGCACCTACAACAAAATACCAGAGATGGGGTGGCACATAAACAGCAGAAATTTTTCACAGCTCTATAAACTGGAAGTCCATGATCTGAGTGCCAGCTGACTCCCTGTAGTAAGACTTGCTTCTTGTTTAATAAACAACCATCTTCTCACGGTGTCCTCACATGGTGGAATGGTCAGGGATCTCTCCGGAGCCCCTTTTATAAAAGCGCTAATCTCATTCATGAGGGTACCATCTAATGATTAATTGGGCCCCACCTCCAAATACCATTATATTGAAGATTAGGTTTCAGTATAGGAATTTGGATGGTCATAAACATTCAGATCATGGTATCAGGGAGTTGAGAGGAGGAAGAGACAGAGAAAGATTTGAAAATGCTACCTGCTGAACTGAACATGGAGGAAAGGGCCACAAGCCAAGGAATGCAGATGACATCTTGGAGTTAGTTTAGAATGCAAGGAAAAAAATTATTTCCTAGAGGTCGGAGAAGGATTGCAGCCTTGCAGACATACCACTTTTAGAACTTCTGACCCTTAAAACTATCAGATAATTCATTTGTATTTTTTGAAGCCACTAAATTTGTGGTGATTTTTTTGTTGTTATTGTTTAGATTTTATTTCTTTATTAGAGAGAGAGAGTGCTCATACTCACAGGAATGGGGTGGGGGCAGAGAGAGAGGGAGCAGCAGGCTCCCTGCTGCGCAGGGAGTCAGTGTGGGGCTCAGTCCCAGACCCCAGGATCATAACCTGAGCCCAAGGCAGATGCTTAACCAACTGAGCCATCTAGGTGTCCTGAGATGATTTGTTACAACAGAAACAGGAAACTATACAAAAGGAAAAAAAAAAACATATTGACATGTTTTAATTACATCAATGTGTTTTTTGAAATGAAGGGGAAAACAGCTATTCACTGGCCCATCACAGTAAGAAATAACAACATTATAATTTTTCTGAGTCTTGACTTCTGCAAATTTTTAATTGATTGGTCACAACTGATCTTCATGTATTTATATTTAGTAAATAGCATAGCCATATTTACTTGTCAATTTGGCTTTACTCGTAAATTTAATTAGTTTTAATTGAGAAAAATTTCTTTCAAATGAACATATATACAATGGTTAGAAAGTTAGGCATAGATTTATGGAAATCTAATTTCATGAGCAATTCCAGAAAGTACAATACTATAAATGTCTTTGTTTCTTTGAGATCATTTCTAGCAACTTTCAAATGTCTGGGAAATCCCAAACTTTTCGACCATAATGACTTCACCAAAAAATTTCTACACTAAATTTTACTATATCTGGTAAAGTTTTCTCAAATTTATCAAATAGTTCAAAGTAGTTTGGACTGGTTTTGAGAGAGCTTTGAGACACTAGCTCCTATTAAACTGCATATATATATATATATATATATATATATATATATATATATATTTTAAGGTTTTATTTATTCATCTGAGAGAGAGACAGAGAGAACACAAGCAGAGAGAGAGGGAGAAGTAGATTCTCCGCAGAGCTGGGAGCCCAACCTGGGGCTCAATCCCGGGACCTGGAGATCATGACCTGAGCAAAGGCAGATGCATAACCATCTGAACCACCCAGGCGCCCCACATATTTCTATATATATATTGTAGACCCAAATAATGATTCCGTATTCACTGTAGAAGTGAAAACAAGCAAACAAAAAAATCCACAAAATCTTGGATTCTTATTCCCCAGTTATGCAAGTGTCGCTGAGATCACCTGTTGTGGGGGTAAACTATATATAAACTATATAAACTATATAAACTATATAAAGGACATTTTCCAAATTAGTTTCCAAGTGGAATACAATGTTTATGAAAGATCATGGAATTAAATGTATGTTAATTCAAAGCTTAATAAAAGCTGTGTTATTAAAACTCAACAGTAATAATTTAGAATTTAGATGTACAGAAGATATTTCTGAGGTGGAATATTTTTATTTTTGACATGTTTGCCTTGCTAGTGTGTGTAATAGTGGATGTTATTGTTGTTTTTAAATTCTGCATACAAAATGAACACCTTTATTGCCTCAATCAGGGAAAACCCTCCCAAACAAAGCCTTGTTGTTGTTATTCCAATTTATGTATTAATTCAGAAGTTTTATAATTAACTCTAATATATGATAAATATTTATTAATGGTTGAGTATTCTTAATTATTACCTGAGAAGCAAAGTTTTTTGTTAATGGAGTGCTCCAGCTGTGGCATTCGCCATGGTTAGGTCTGGTATGATTCTTTCCCTCAGTAAGAATTGCATAATGAACGCAAGAACTTCGTGAGTTCATGTACCATTTATTTGGAATTTGTGGTGAATGACTCTTTGCCATTTTTTCAAGTATACTCATTTATGAATTGGAGTATAAGCAAATTTATATTTTAGACTATAGACTGATAATGTGCTATTAGAAAGTATCATCATTTGCAACAATCTTGCAATTCCCTAGAGGGTATTATGCTAAGTGAAGTAAGTCAGACAGAGGAAAACAAATACTGTGTGATTTCACTTACATATGGAATCTAAAAATCAAAATGAAGAAGGAAAACAAAACAGAAACAGATTTATAGATACAAAAAATAAACATACAAAAAGCAGTTTTCAGTCCCACCATACCCCTGACACTCTTTACTAAAAGATAGAGGCTTATTAATAAAATATAAAACAATTCAAAATATTGATAGATATATAAGCTATATTTTAATGTACCTTTTTAAATTGAGGAAAATACCAGGCATAGCACCTAGAATTTCTATTTCCTCTAATTTTAAGCTTATCTTATAGATAAGATGAAAAAAACAGCCAAATTAAACTATAAACCTCAGGATGTAGATTTTTTTTCCGTTATCTGTTCAACTTAGCTGATCAGATCAACTTTTGTCCTTTTGAAGAAACCTGAGTTATTGTGGAAAATATCCATTGATATTGGCAAGGGCAATGCAAGAGGTATATTGTATTATATATCTAAGTGGAATCATTTTTTGTAGTGTATATATTAATGGGGTATAGTAGCATATTAGTGTTTTCATCAAAGTAATTTTTTTTAAAGATTTTACTTGTTTATTTGACAGACAGAGATCACAAGTAGGCAGAAAGGCAGGCAGAGAGAGAGAGAGAGGAGGAAGCAGGCAGAGAGCCCAACTTGGGGTTCGATCCCAGGACCCCGGGATCATGACCTGAGCCGAAGGAACACAGAGGCTTTAACCCACTGAGCCACCCAGGCACCCCATCAAAGTAATTTTTTAAAATTAGGCAATAGCACATGATAAATTTCTAACTTTTGTAAGGACATTCTTGGAATTTGAATGTAAAATTATCAGTACATAGGAATACAAATTTTAAAAATCTGAAAAATTACTATGATACAGAAAAATGATAGACCAAGACTATTTTAGCATGTTCTTCTTTATTTTCACTGCCAAATATTAATTTAAATTTATTAACCTCTCATTATCACTAAAGGTTATTTAATGCATGTAGCATATATTTTATTTTTAGCCTAACTCTGAATGAGATAAATTTAAAAACAGTAATGTAAAGGAATAATAATCAAATCAATCACCTGGAAGTATTGCAATATATATCTTGTTTTTCTTATTCAGAGAACTTGACTTCACTTTGACATGATAACATTAAGTTCTTTAACAAATTATATTTTATTCATTCATAACATGGCATAAAACCAAAATTATTTTGAGACTCAGTCCGTTATGAGTGAGTCTTAACTCTCTTATATAACTTCATTAAAGAAGTATAATCTAAAAAGAGGCATCTCATACTTCACTTTCTTAAATTCTTGACTTCTAAGGAAAAGATTCCAGGCAGTAATTTATGATTTACTCTATCATTACCTCTACTAGAAATATGGCTTTGTGAATTATTTATATTTATTTAGTCATTAGTAAACACAAGGACATGTAACTCTAGTACTTGAATGAGAATCTGACTTGCCATAAACTTTCAACCAATATCATAATCTATATTTTTCAATGAGTTAATTAACATTTGCCTTTTGTGTCGTTGCTGTTCAAGCATATTGAAGATTATTTGTAATACAACATATTTATTTAGTTTCAAAATTTTGTTTAATCACAAAAAAAAATTCATTCAGGTATGAATAAAGTATTATTTGAGGCTCTTGTTCTTTTGCAGTAAGAGTTAATGAGATAAATATATTCACAGTAGAGGACTATGGGCTCAAGTTCTATGAATTCAGATTAGTGCCAGAAACTCCCCAGGATTTTGAGTTTGTATTCTGCAGGAGCCATAGTCCATAGTGAAAATTTCATCTTTACTAATACTGTAAATGTGATTAAAGAGAAGAAATCCTTTTGCTTTTATTGTTCAAATCGCCAGATATTGTCATGGAGGCACATGAGGTTAAGTGGAGAAGGTTAAAATGGAAAATACTTTGTCTGTTTTGGAGTGGGAAATCAGAAATATTTAAAAAATTGTGTATATTTTCCTTAACCCCCCAAAAGCCCATGCAGTTTCTTGTTAGCCTGCTAGGCCTCCTCCAGCGTGATTCCTCTAGGGGCCTGCCATCACCATTCATCATTCTGAGTATGATGAGAACTGCCCAAAGTGTGTTGTGAAATCGCTGAATGACTCCAATATAAGCTATTTAATTAAGGAAGCTCTGTTTACACAAAAATAACTTTAGTGGAGCAATCAACAATGATGTGAAGGTAAATGCTAAATAAGCATAAGCCGGCTTAATTAAGCTTGGGGTGACATTCTATCCCTTTCCGTTTTCCTGACTGCAGCAGTGTTATTTCAACGTGATATGTACTGTATGGTAGATTTTTGAAGCTGTAGGTGTTCTTACTCTTAACGGAACTTCCTATTTCATTTAAAAGAATTTGAAAAAAAGAAAAAAAAATTCTAGATGAGGTAAAGCATCAAAGCAAATCACTGCAGTTTTCACTAGGGAATATTTAAAATGTGTGAGCAGTTGCAGTCTCTTGCCTTTTAATTCACCATAGGTAATAATCTATTTATCTGAAAAGGGAGCATTTCTGCTTAATGGCATTTTCTATTGCATTACCTCCCTTCTTACTGCCCAGACTAAAAGCCTTCTTGGCTTCTCTCTTTCGAATGGTGAGTGCACATTTTACTTCGAGGACTAGGCAGACTCAGCGGTCCATGAGCTGGTAGGAAAGCAACGGTCTAGAAAAAATCCATTATGGCCAGTTGGGGTTATTTTGCTTTGCTATGTTCAATTTGGTAGAAATATTGTAAAGTGACTGAAGGGTGTCATTAAAACTATTTCTATTTTTAACAACAAGCTAGTGGCGTGCTTCATTCGCTAGTCCTCATCACTTTAATAAATGTGAAATATATGTCAGCTGATGGGGGATGGAGGGATTGTGCTCATTTTCTCTGTTGATGCTAAAAATTTTCTATAATATCATTCGTTCCCATTTTACTTGTTGGGTTAAATCAATAGTAATTTTCATGCAGTCAGTGAATAATTATTTCTGTAAATGAAATGCAAATTAACTTAGTCATATCACAATTATACAACCTGCTGACATATGTAATACATGAAAAATATAAAGCAGAAATATAAAAATGAAATAGAGATTAATGTAACATGGATATATTTATAGTGATTTTTGATACTAAGGTTAGACTTAAAGATAATTTTTTAAAAGATTTATTTATTTATTTTTGAGAGAGAGAGTAGAGAGGGGCAGGAAGAGAGAATCTTTTGGCAAACTCCCTGCTGAGCAGAGAGCCCAATGCAGGACTTGATCCCACAACCTATGAGATCATGACCTAGGCTAAAACCTGGAATCAGATGCTTAATGATTGAGCCACCCAGGCACCCCTAAAGTTAATTTTATCACACACAGAATTATTATATATATTTTATTTCTGTTGTATTTAATTATTTAATTATAAATGTTACGATATATTCTTATTTCATAATAGGATTTTCAAGTTACCTTTAAAAACTGTTCTATAGGGACGCCTGGGTAGCTCAGTTGGTTAGGCAGCTGCCTTCGGCTCAGGTCATGGGATCGAGTCCCGCATTGGGCTCCTTGCTCAGCAGGGAGCCTGCTTCTCCCTCTGCCTCTGCCTGCCATTCTGTCTGCCTGTGCTCGCTCTCTCCCCCTCTCTCTCTCTGATAAATAAATAAAATCTTAAAAAAAAAAACTGTTCTATAACATTTTATGTTAATAAATACAAAATAGCAGTAGTCCTATTACTGATTCTCAAGTAACATTAATCTCCTTATAATGCTCTTATACATAATTAGCCTAAAGTAAAAAACGTTGCAATAGGTTGTATCATTGACTCTTTACGGTAGAAGTAGACTACCTTGACATGTGAACAATGTGGAATTTCTTTCTTCACTTCCCTCTTCTAATGTTAAATCCATGAGATCTCACTGCTTCTTTATTTCTTGTTCTTTGATGAAGTGAGAGATATAGAATTGGTACTAGGGGAGGCATGTTGTTTGTTTAAGGCAGATGCCAGTGTTTATAAAAATAGAAATCAGTATGAGAAGCATGTTTTTTCCCTGTTTTGCTCACCATCCATTTCTAGAATTCCCAATTCATCACATAATAAGTACTGTAATATTCATCATTATAGATGCATAAAATAGCCGGCCTTCAGTTCTTCAGCTTTACTGAAATGAATGAATACATTTGTCTTCATTAGTTGAACATAATGCACAAAAATTGATGCAAATTATTCATCTTTCTGCAGGTCAAACCTTCCATTAAAATTCATTCTATTTTTTCATTGCATAAGCAGCATAATTTTAATGTTGGTGAAGTGATTTTGCAAGGCTAAATCAAGATCTAATAATTTTCAGAACCTGAATTAAACCAAAAAAAGTCAAATTATACTTGTATAAGTTGTATATCCCTGGCATATTGTTAAAGTCTAGATTTCATGTCACTGAAAACAGATGAGAGTCTCAGTAAGCTATGCCTGCTCCACAGACATCCTCAATAGACCCTGCGTGCTAGAATCTAGGAAGCTTCCAGGGGGGATTTGATGGTTTATAAGCAACAGTGTGAGCCATCCTCATTAATATTGTAAATGCTGACCAAATGGTGCCCAAACAATGCATGAATAGATAATTTTTATGAAAACAGAGTTGGTTCTCATAGGTTTTATGTGCAAGATCATTTCATTCATTTAGTTGGTTTCTTATTCTGATTAGTCCAAGGTCATAGGTTCAAACTCTATTATGGGTTAGTTAACCGGACTGACTATGCCAGATTGTTATCCTTTGGTTAGAAGGACTGAGTAAAATCAATGAATCACTCTTATTAGAAAAAAAAAAGTACAAGCACGGAGGTGAAATGTGTAAATACTAAATTCCAAAGATGACTGCCTTGCATTTGCTGGCTCTCATGTGAAAGGCGTTTTCTTTGCATGCTATATAGAATGTGTGGACTTTTAGTTAGATGACTTATGTACAAATTCTCATTTCACCTGAGTGTTGCTGGTGTCTTGGTTGAAGTTACTGAGCCTCTTTAAGACTCAACATCATTATCTATAAGTGGAAGAATCACGTCTACACAACTGGGGTGTAATAAGGGTTAAACATATTATATTTATAGTATTTGCATCAGAAAACATGTACCACAGAGAATTACTAAGGATATATCTGTGGTTTTTAAGTTATTTGTATCTTACTTTTATACCCTCTATTCTCTATATATCCAATGTGTGTGTGTGGTTTTTTGTTGTTTTTGTTGCAGTGAAAACTCAAGGATAGGACACATGTGGCATTGTCCATCATTATATGCCTGGAATCTAGCACCTGTGCTACGTGGTATCTATGAGTGTCATATAGTAAAGAAAAAGCAAGCAAACAAACAAAAAACAACAACAAAAACACATGATTCTGACATGGTCCTTGCCCCTAGGGCATTCATATCGTCATCTAGGAAGGAAAGAAGGATGGAAAAACATTAGAATATGATACACCAAATATTGTTTTAGAATATTTACATGTGTTATGGCACCAAAGAAGAGGGATCCTGTATATATCTATGGTACTCAAGAAAAAGTGTGCAAATATAGGGAAGAGTGAGCAGAAGTTTATCTGAATTAGGGGAATTTCAGCCAGAAAATTGGAGGAAGTGTGAAAATGGGGCTCTCCAGACAATGGGAGGTACAACTAGTGTGTACTGCAGTTGAGCTGTAAGTAGAAGAGGTAAAATCAGAGAGGAAGCCTGTGATAGATTGAAGAAGTGGATTTCATGACATATTTAGGAGTGGATATTTTATTCTATAGCTCTGAAAGAGCTATACCACTGAACCACTGAAAAATTTTAAAAAAGGAAATGATGTTCCTAGATTTCCAATGTGGAAAGATTACAAGGTATTTTGGAGAATGAATCATTTTTATCTGTTATTTACTATTCTGTGATTAAAATGTTGGTAATTAGATTTCAAGATAAGATCACTCTTCTATTTCTGTGATTCTCATTAATGGACTTCTTATAGTCCTATCAAATTGAAGGCTTTTGATGGGAGATCTTCAAAAGAAAATGCAAAGAGGGAGACAGTACCCAATTTAGCTGTTATCTAACAGGAAGTGTGAAATGGGCCCCATGAAAGTGTTTAGTTGCTACATATATTAAATGCTTCATTTGAAATAAATCTAATAATTATTACATATAGACTATAGAGCTAGACATAGTTTGGATTCATAAGAAATAACTAAAGATAACATTACAAACATAAATGATCAATTATTTAGTAATTAATACATTTTTTCATTTATGCATGTGTTCATTTAACAAATATGGTGTTCTTACTCTGTCTCAGGTGTTATACCTGTCCTTATGAAATTTATAGCTTGGGGGCACCTGGGTGGCTTAGTGGGTTAAGCCTCTGCCTTCGGCTCAGGTCCTGATCTCAGGGTCCTGGGATCAAGCCCTGCATCTGGCTCTCTGCTCAGCAGGGAGCCTGCTTCCCCCTCTCTCTCTGTCTACCTCCCTGCCTACTTGTGATCTCTCTCTGTTGAATAAATAAATAAAATTAAAAAAAGAAATTTATAGTTTGTTAGGGTCAACGGGCATTAAACAATCACAGAAGTTATGTTTTAGTTACAAACGGAAACAAGTTCTAAGAGAAAATGTACAATGATGCTATGGTACTGTATAAGAACATTATTGATTCAATAAAAACATAAATCTGCAGATACAGCAATATAAAATTAAATCTGAAATGTAAATGTAAAATTTGTCCTAGCACTTCTTAAAAACAAATACGGGAGGGAAAGTGTTCTTTGAGGCAATAAAACCCATCTTCTACTGAGGCAAAATCTCTAAGAGAGTGTGGTTTGGTTCTTTCTTTATTGGAAGATTTTATCATGGAAAGAATGGTAAAAAGAGATACAGCTCTAAAAGCACCTGAAATTTATTGTGCATTTATGGCAACCTTGCACTCATCTCGGCATAGGAAGCAGGGAGCCATTTCGTAAAATTTAACATTGCCAGCAGCACAGTAATTTAAGAATGGAAGTTGAGGGTTCCAGCAGACACCCTCAGATCTTTTGGGCTAACCAAAAGCACTGACTTTTACTTATTAAAGCACTGACCAAAGGAAACTGCTGACTGGTGATTAAATGCAAGGAATGCATAAGAATTTATAAACTTCTTTGTTGCTCTAACTTATAGGTTTTTGGCAACTTGTAAAAAAAAATTTAAACATAATAGTCCTGTTCTTGTCAGTATGCACTACATTTTTAAATAACCAAAGAAAAGGAACCAATAATCGGAGATTGCATAGTGAAAATCAAAAGGCTAAATTCAACTCTAAGAGGTACTTGGCATATCCTGCAAGATTTTTTCAAAAAATGATTTATTTGCTAATATTTTAATGTAGAGAATTTTAGGTAACATGGTTCATGTGTTCTCACAAAAAATGAAATAAAATATCTGGTAGCCCTGTGTTGAAAAAAATTTTTTTAAGATTTTTATTTATTTATTTGACAGACAGAGATCACAAGGAGGCAGAGAGGCAGGCAGAGAGTGAGAGGAGGAAGCAGGCTCCCCGCTGAGCAGAGAGCCCGATGCAGGACTCGATCCCAGGACCCTGGGATCATGACCTGAGCCCAAGGTAGTGGCTTAACCCACTGAGCCACCCCCTGTGTTGAAATTTTTAAAGTGGAGCTGAAGGTTATCCACTGTGGATGTTATAATTTTTCAGATATGTTTTGTCAAAAGTGCTTCTTCATTCATTTGTGGCTGTCTGTCCCTTAAGCATTTGAGGATTGACTTTTAGGTGCAAGAATACGTGTTATTATAGACATATTTCCAATTTTCTCAGTAGTTCTCCAATCAATCTCAGAGTCCTCTTGCAAAAATACACATCTTCCTCGGAGGCAGCTTCTCTCATAGCCGCTCAGTGCTCTCAGGGCTCCTCGCTTGCCAGCATATGGATTGAAGCTGGGTTGGGGTCTGGGCAAAACGCAAGCTGTATCTATCTAGCTGGTGGCTGTTCACTTCATTGGGGCTAAGCGCATGGCTGTTCATGTCACAAGGAGGATGAAAGATACTTTTGTTCTTTGCTCTCAACGTGTCCTTGAGATTTTTCAATGAGATGAAATTTCAGCCCATCTTGGAATTCAACTAGTCTCTGTATAGAAATGTTTCCCCAGGATTATCAAATGATGTACCAAAGAAGTAATAATTTGTTGTTGAATTGCTGTTTCTTTACAAAAATAATTATTTGAACTAAATCAATGACAAAATGATAGGTAAATCATGGCAAGGATTTACTGTCATCAATTATTTCCTATATTATCTTGTTAAAACCTCAAAATGAGGTATATTAACTTTGTAGCTTTGATTTAAACCAAATTCCATACACACACTACTATATTTATATTGGAAAACAACTTTGGGGAGGTTTGTTAGCAATGGGAAATTTTTATGCTTACTGTTAAGTGCTAGAATTAGGAAGCTCAGCCAAGCAAGAAATCAAGGTGTATCTATCATTTGTTGGAAAGTGGGTTGCTTCTGTTTGTCTGTTTCTTATTTTAAGAATGTAGGGGAGAATATTGTATTTGAAGTTTAATGGTTATGGTAGGTTGGCAATAAAATAATATTCTTTCAGTATTGTTTGGGATGAGAAATAAGCTGACCCAAAATAATACTTAGCTGAAAAAAAATAATACTTAGCTGTATCAAGAATTTTCCATTTTGAAGTCTACTTTTCAAGTCACTCTCACCCCAAATTTTGCTTACTATTGTACTTCTAAAAGAGAAGCCACATTTTATATGTGTCACATGTGGCCACAAGTACTATTTTCACAAGTACTATCAGCACAAAATTTGCTTCAGCTGCTGTATTTCCAATTAAAAGGTATATTTGATGAACTGCAATTCTGCTTAAAGGGGATTTTTTCCCTCTATCAAATATTTATTTTACAGAGAATATGCATGGTTAATCAGAATGGTAATTCAAAGTAAGAGTGACCTTGAAGCTGGTGTTAGGTTAGATGCAGTGAATTAATGAAAACTGGATAGCCCAACAGATGGCCTTAATTTATGGTTTTGAAATACACGTCCAACAAACCAAAAGGACTAGGTTGTTACTCTTCCATTATGATAAGAATGCCTCAGTCAGATATGCTCCTCATAATATGAAACATTTGTTGAGAGCCTATTATGTGAAAAAATATTCAGAACTGAGAATCATGTAAAAAATATTGAGATGATAGATGATAGAGACAAATGATAGATATACATGGATAAACATCATCTATTCCAGAGTTTATAATGTACATAGGAAAATAAGTCACATCCTAAAACGTAAATAATAGTAATGATAATACTAGATGACCTAGACTGGGTGTTCAGTTAGTGATCAAGGCAGAAGGTAGACTGAGCAAGGCTTGTCAATTGAGACCTGAATCTTTTAAACTGATTTTGAAAATTTTAAATTGATTTTAAATTTAATATTTTCATCTGGAGTAGCATATGGAAGAGAGTACAACAAAGAAGCCAAAAAGCAGAAATTTTTCTGTTATCATGAGGAATTAGTTGTATAATGGAAATAAAATATTGAGTTCTAAATATAGGAATGGATAATAGTTCCTTTAAGGAAAACTGGAAAAATGTACAGAAGCCATATACCTACACATTTCTTCTGAGTGAGATTAAGGATTATGTTAAAGAAATAGCCATCCCTGGATTAGGTAGACCATCCCTCCAACTTTTTCATCAGGTTACTTACTTTCTATGATTTCCCTTGTCTTTCTGCTTTTAGCGTGACTGTTCTTTCTAAGAGAATGATGCTATGTTGATCTTATTATATTAAACAAGTTAAAACAAAGTATACAGTGGTGTCCCTTATGAGGCAGGAAAGTTTCTTGATGAAGTTTTTAATCACTCTTAACAAAGATAAAGTTTTAGTATAAGTCCCAGTAGGTATATTTAAGTAAAAAAAAAAAAAAATGCAGGAAATACTGATCTTAACCGTGCAGTGTACACAACTAAAATTGTATTCCACAGATAAAAATATTTTCTTTTCCAACTACTGTGGCACTATGTGTGAGAGTAATATTTCTGAGAGTTTCAGATTTTTGCGTATATTATTTTATGCATTTCAAAAGTTGCTGCTGCCTTGAATGACAATGTTCTGTGAAATTTTTTGCAAAAGCTCTACTAGGTTTTTTTTTTTCTTTTAATTGTGACATTTTGTAAAGGCAGGAAATGGATTAAAAATGAACATGCTAAATATATTTTTCAAAAAAGCAATAATTTTACATGTACAGAAATTATTCTAACCTTTAATACTGGAGAGAACAACATTTTACTTAATACAGTAATGGATCAGCGCAGTTTTTTGGTAGAAAATGGACTTCTGATACAAAGATCTGTTTAAACACATGCGCACACACACACAACAACCCTCAAGTGTGATTTTCCTGTTCTAATGATTTGTTGCATTGTTATTATATTGTTATTATTGTTGATGTTGTTATTAGTTAATGTTTGGTTCTGGATTCTACTTGTTAACTGAATTTAAATTACTTGAGGTTCCGGTTACCTTGCAACACTTGCAAAGAGTGGGATGTAACTGGGTGGTTTCTCTATACATATGGAGGTACATACCCATATGTGTATACACGTTTTATTTACTTTTTCCTGACGCTCTTACACCAGGTATGTACCAGAACGATCTGTCGTGTCAGCGTAGTTAGGAACGTCCACGCCGATTGTATACATGCGGCTGTAATCTACTATTCTGCATTTTGAGAGAAGTTGCAAAATTTGAAAATTAGTATTTTTCTGTAAACAGAAGAACTTATGAATGAGGAGATGCAGAAAAGTGGAATGTGCAGTGAAGCATTTTAGGAAAGAAGATGGAACTTTAGATATAGGCTATTTCTGGGTGGGAAAAAGAGGTAACACCAGTCCCTTGGATAGGTGTTGAAAGATGCACATCGTTGAGTTTTATTCTATGCTTTTGGGAAACTAATTAGAAAGTTATTACTTATCATGTAACAGCTAATTCAGATGAATATCTGCCCCGATCAACATAAATACTAAATTTCATTCATACTGCTACCTCCACTGGAGAGAACATTTCCCCCCCCCCCCAAAATAATAAATAAACTTAAAAAACCAAAACAAACAAAAAACCCAAAAAACTTACAGTGTATTACCATGATGATTTTTGAAGGATCCGAGTGTGTAGAAGACTGTTATTTCTGTTATTCAGATTAAAGAAAAAATAGGAGTGAGCACCTATCACTCGCAAAGTATTAGCTACCCCTGAGTACAGCCCGTTGATCCTGGGAAAAACAACTTTTCCCACAACTTTTCTGAAAAGAGAGATTACTGTTTTATCAATGTTCTGTTTCAGTGTGGAGTGATTCCTATATATTAGCTAAATATCCTTGCACTTTATCAATTTCTTTTTTAGGTTTCTACTTTGGTTTTACTTAATTCCCAGTGCTCTGAATTTCCTGATTTTGAAAAGGAGATGATTTTATCCTTCAAAATCAGAAAGACATTACTTTATGTTGTTAATTACTTCTTTCATTAAGTTTCTATCCTTGGGGTGCCTGGGTGGCTCAGTGGGTTAAGCCTCTGCTTTCGGCTCAGGTCGTGATCCCCGAGTCCTGGGATTGAGTCCCGCATCAGGCTTTCTGCTGAGGGGGGAGTCTGCTTCCCCCTCTCTCTCTGCCTGCCTCTCTGCCTACTTGTGATCTCTCTCTCTGTCCAGTAAATAAATAAAAGATATTAAAAAAAAAAGTAAATTTCTATCCTTGGTCAGTTTTTCTCTACTGAAAATAAATAATTGGCATGCTCTGGAGCGTTTGAACAAAGCTCTGTCCTCTTCTCATCATGTTAACTTTTAATTATAAAACTCTGGGTTCCTTGAAAGAGTTAACATACCCTCTCTTTTCTTAGGTTCTCCATATAGAGACAAAATCACCATAGCAATTCTTCAGCTGCAAGAGGAAGGCAAGCTGCACATGATGAAGGAGAAGTGGTGGAGAGGCAATGGCTGTCCTGAGGAGGAGAGCAAGGAAGCCAGTGCCCTGGGGGTTCAAAATATTGGTGGCATCTTCATTGTTCTGGCAGCCGGCTTGGTGCTCTCAGTTTTTGTGGCGGTGGGAGAGTTTTTATACAAATCCAAAAAAAACGCTCAATTGGAAAAGGTAAATGTCACTTTTTTACAATTTAAAGCAATTGTTGTTATAATAAAACAAACTATTTTTGATCTTTCCAAGCAAGGGTAATGCTTAGCACGGTGACCGCTAATTGTCTTCTGCCAATCGTTAGCTAACGAAGGTTCACAGAAAGAATCAGGAACACCCTCGTGATTTTTATTTTAAAAGAATATGTTTAAATTAAAGCCAGGTTCAGGACACGTGAGTATTTCTTCTGTTATTGAGGCCTGAGGAAAAGAGAAACTTCTGCGGCTTGAAGTTCATTGCAGTTAGTTCAATGGAGAAATGCAATTAATGAAGGAAGCAAAAATCGAAAATTGTAACATGAAGGAAGGAATACTTCTCTATAGATAAAACATGTTTTAAAGTACAATCTGAAAGAAGGTTTCAAGTTAGAGGGTAGATGAGTTTTTTTTTTTTTTTTGAAGATTTTTAGTCCAATAATTTTCTAATTGAAAAAAGAATTGTAATTTGCATGGTGAAAATTACAGTTAATTTTCTAAATTAGTGAATGTGTGGAAATACTGTCGTTCCTTTCTTGCCATTTAATAAGTCCTTTATTCCTTGGCACCAGAATCTTTAGAAGAATATTTATAAACCTCAAATATACTGAGGCTATGGCATTTTTTTTCTCGAGATTTTAATATATTTAGTCTTTTGTACAAATGTCTTTATGTTCCATTCTTGAAAAATTTGTGAATCTCATTCAAATTATATATTTCTAGTGCTATAATTTCTTCAGTTCCATAAATATAAGGAATATTTATAGAAAAATCTCTCAGATGGTACATGAAACTTTTTGTATGTAAATTTATAGCTCTGAACATGAAATACTGCTTTACCATTTTTAAATCTTCTAGCACCTCATTTATTTTTTGTATATAACCATCTCTTTTGTTTTTTTTTTAATAAAAAAAATGTTGTAGGGCTTAAACTTTAGACCCTGTGTCATAGTGAGATTATATTCTCTTTCATATTTAAGAGGTTTATAAACTTACTGGTAAATATGAAGAGAAAACATATGAAATTAAAGATAATGTCATATATTAATATAAGGTAAATATATCTTTCTAATATTCTTTGAACACGGACAACTTTAAAACTATTTTTGAAAAACAAAAATATTTTCCTCTGTCTTTGGCAATTTAGTTGCAATTAGTTCTCCTTTCTGGAATCAAAATTTTGGATACAGTATTCTTTTTTTACTTGACTATAGTATTTAACACTTAGAAATAATATTTTTATAATTGAGTAGTTTGAAGGTCTCTTTTTGCCCTTGAATAAAATTACCAACTCAAAAGTTTGAAGAATTTAGAAAATCATATGATTTATTTCCCCACAACATTCAAGATGGTTATATCTGATGACTTGGGCTAAATCAAATATTTGTTGCACTGGTGTGATCAACGAATAGTCTCAATATTTTTTAGAATTAACATATAATGTATTATTTGCCTCAGGGTACAGGTCTATGAATCGTCAGGCTTACACACTTCACAGCATTCACCATATCACATACTCTCCCCAATGTCCATAACCCAACCACCCTCTCCACACCCCCCTCCCCCCAGTAACTGTCAGTTTGTTTTGTAAGATTAATAGTCTTTTATGGTTTGTCCCCCTCCCAATCCCATCTTGTTTCATTTTTTCCTTCCCTACCCCTCAAACCCCCCACACTGCCTCTCAAATTCCTCTTATCAGGGAGATATGTTTTTTATGTTATGATCCTTTCTGTAGTGTCAAAATCAGTTTTGAAATCAAATTCAAAGAACGAATCAAAGACAAAAAACATTAACACATCAATTTCCATTTTTACTATAATTTGGCAATAAATGTGTCATTTGGTTAGTTAGTACTTAAAATGAGTCCACGAATTCCAGAAGGAATTTGGGTTTTCTAATTGGAACCTCAAATCTCCATATACAATCATTTTCTTTCAGTTAGAGCTCAGTGTTAAAACCAATGAATTACTCTCTTGATACATGTGGTATCCTATTGCCCTTGTCACTTTGTGTCCTAGTCATATGATTTACCTAGGCTGTGTCTTTATGCACAATTCGTCTATAAGCTTCCTGCTAAAAACAAAATAAAACAACCCAAAAACAGAGATTGTAGGGATTTAATTCTCTAAAATAACCTTCTGTATACTTACTATAAAAACCTAGTTTGGTTGAAATTCAGCTTTTTTGAATTTCTTTGAATCTGCATGAGCTTCTAAAACAATTAGGAAAAGGAAATTAATGTACCTTTCTTGACTGAAGCAGATGAAGCGAATAAACAACTGTGTTGATATTACGCGAGGATTATTAGTCACATTCTCCAATGCTTTCACACTCTGTCTCCACATAGTTTCATAATGAAATCCAAATTCCCCAGCTTAGCAGATGAGGCACGTCAGGATGCCCCTGTCTACCATTAGAGTTCTATTTTTTGTTTTTCTTCAATTTGTACCTTTATTCTAGTCAAACTAAATGACTTCCAATTCTCCAAGGTCTTTTGGCTTTTTCAAATCTTCTTCCATTTGACTTAAACAAATCTTGACCGTTTTTCTGTCTGGTAAACTCCCACTAGTCATTCAAGACTAGGTATCAACTTGCCCAGAAAGCTTTTCTTAATCAATAGATGTAATGGATGTGAGTATAGGACACAGCTAATTCCAGAAGGTGGTGTTGGGTTTTCATTTCCTATTTCAGTGGAAAAAACTATGATATGCATCTTACTTTTTTTTTTTTTTCACTTAGGTGATTTCAGGTACCATCATCATTCCAAAAACATTTCCTACCCCTTTGAGAAAGTTAGGAAGGCATTTCGTCCATTTTAAACCACATCAATTATTAAGTCTAGATACCTTTTCTCTGTGAAGCCTATGCACATCTCCATTCTCCCTTAGCACAGTATTTTATTCATATTGGTTTCTCTGTGTGGGTGCCTCTCTCCCTATGAGAATCTCAGTTCCTTTAGGACAAAGACATAGTGTTGTTGGTTTGTATCTCCAAGGTCCCAAAGGGATGATCTCTCTCTATCATCTATTTACTTATTTATATTTTCCTTCTATCTATTCAGATTAATAATGAAGGTGATGCCAGGAAATGATTTAGAAAAGTATATCATAAAGAATAAAAAAGAACTATGTTTCTATATAGTTCAAATGAACTGTGCTTATAAAATAAATACTTATGGATTTATTAGAAGTGACTCATTTTTATTTATTGTGGTGAGTCCAGTTCTTGGACTCAATTCTTTTTTTATTTTTCTTAAGGAAAAGACTTTATTTAGTTAAACCCTATAGTTTGTTTAACACATTACTTAATTTATTAAAATTAACCATAAAATATATCTAGATTTATCACAGGATATGCATGAGGACCTATAAAATTCACAGTTTATTTATACTTACAATTGTGACTTTAATTACATTTGTTAAATTTTAAAAGTAGGGTAAATATTTGTGATCATTCATTTACTCAATAATTATTTATTGAGAACTGAACATGCAAGGAATTATATTTTGCACATTAAATGTGAGCAATGATACATTATTCATAATCCTGGCCCAAATATTCTTTGCTATCTCTTTTCCGTTCTCTTTCTCTATTCTCTTCCTTCTTTCTTTAGGCTATAGTATTACAGGGTTTAGAAAAAAAATGAAATTTCCCATCTTTATCTAAATAGGCTGCCAGATACACACAGTTCTAGTTGAATATGAACCTTATGGATAACATTTTGAATAATGAATTACATGCATTTTGTAAAATGTTAGTAGAGCAAATAGGTCTTGATGACTATAACTTTTTTATATTTTTAGTAATTAGGAGTAGTGTAAGAAAGCATCATTTTTAAATGAAGAAAGGTTAAAACTGAAAGCAGAAGAAAACACTGAAATACCTGGTCCCTGAAACTTCAAAAACCGTAAATTGCATTCCTTTCAGATAACCACAAGATGGTGTATTACAATTTTGATAATACTTCATGGTTTTTATTTGATGCAAATATTAATACATCAAAGATACATTGCTTTTCATTTTTTTGAACTTTTAAAATAAGTAGGTATTTATTTTTCTGATTTTTCCAAAATATAACTTGACCATTTGAAAAGATCTTCAAAATGTTTTTCCTTCCTGAATGTGTCTGAAAAAGTAACTAATCAATACTTACATTTTCTCATTGATTTTCTTCTTGCCTTCTTGTTCCCTGATTTAAAAAATAAGTTAAGTTTCATTTAGTAACAATCCAAGAAACTATTATACATCTGAGACAATCGTCAGTGAATTTCAGGTCACGTGGATTTGCTTAAAAGATCCTATTTCCCCCCTGCCCCGCTAAGTCTACTTAAACTGAAGAAAACTATTTAAGATACAAAGTTTTGTTTTCTCTGATCATATGTATGATAATATATTGGTTTTATAAGTTGAAGTGATAGTAATTATGTTAATTTTAACTAAATTATTTATGACAGAATTATGGTTCAATTCATGTTTAAAATCATTCACCTTTTCTTAAATATTTTAACATGTCCTCTTTTTAAAGATGTACATATTTCTGACTTCTGAATTCCAGAAAGAATAATAATGTAACTTATACAGTTTAATTTTTGTCTGATTTATATACAGAAATATTTTCTTTCCCTGCAATTGAAAATGGATTTGCTTGTAAAAATGGTTTTTATTGAACAGTTTGAACAAGAATCTCTGAGTTTCCTGACAGAGACTTAGCAGCAAACATATTCTTTCTTATTACTTAAGTTTTAACAGTATTTAGTCAAAATGTCTGAGAATTAGAAAAATAGACAATTTATTGTTCAGATATTGAATTTGTATTGATTTGAACTTTCCTTTAAGATGATTGAAGTACATTTTAAGAACTACTTGGTATTGTTGTTTTCCAGGATGTAGTACATTTTAGTCGATGTTGTTATTTGTATTATAGAACACTGGTATGTCATATTCCAAATAATCTCTAAATAATGATGTTTTTCCAGACGGTGAAAGTTAAAAAAAAAAAAATTTAAAGGGCACATAGAATGCTCTTCAATCTATAGTTGAATAACAACTATAGAAGGAAGCTGTAACTCATACTAGAAGGACCAGCGAATGAAAACAGTACAATTTGGAGGAAAAACAAAGAAAAAGTCAGAGTGGGTTAGTTTAATGCTGTAAAACTAGGGATCCTGGGTGAAAGATACTTACAAGGAAAACACTTTTCAAAGCTGGTTGGATCTGTATTTCATGGAACCAGAAGAATGAAAACAGGATGTCGCTTTCAGAATGTTAAAGAATTTGTTCTATCAGAGCAATGCTTTTTAAAAGAGACCATTTATTGAACAAGGCATAGGAAGGCAAACACGGTTATAAATCATCAGTAAAGATTTTATTTCAATATTTACCTTTTGCAAGTAATGCCTATCAACAAACCACAGAACACCTGTGCTTTGGAAAGTTAACTGCATTTAACTTTTTAGAAGTTAGAAGTTCTATTTTCAGTATAATAAAATTTAGCCACAAAGCATGTTGCTATTCAGAAATTAAAAGTTGAAAATAGACTTTAGACAAATAGTCCATTTTGTATTGTTTTTATGTTACTGCCTGTGTCTGAGAGCAGAGCATCCCTTAATTTCTACAAATGACCTATATAAGAATTACCTGGATGGTTTTTAAAAATGTTTTTAAACATAAATATCAAATCCTACTTAAAAGGAGATGCCAATCTTTATGTTATTCACTAATCTAGTTCCAAATCATCTAAAGGATTTTTAAGTCATTAGTTTGTGATTAAGCCAGTCTCTACTTATGCACATAAATGATGTTTTAAAATTAAGATTTTAGCTGAATGGATAATAATTTTACTACCTTATTTTTATAAATAACTTGAGTTTCTAAAGAGTACCATCTCATTTGAATACAAAGTTACCCTGAGAACAATGCGAATATCATTATCCATATTGTGTACATTAGGATAAGTGTCTCAAGGGTCAAGTGTTTCCCAAAGTCAAAGATGTCTACTTCCACACTTTTTAAGCTATAGCATATTGCACAGAATGGATGTAGAATATTTAACTATTTTTCCTGATTATTTTTCTTCCTGAAGTTGCATCGATGCAATATGTAGAGTGAGAGTTTGAATTAGATAAACAGATTGTGGGCTTTGATCTTAAGCACTGTCTAGTTATTTCACTTTCCCAGATAATTATGCATGAGTTTTAGAATTAAAAAAAAAAAAAAAGATTTGGGCTCCTTTCTCAACTTTGTTCAAATTTGGTTAAAATGACTTAACCTTTCTATACATCTCTTAAAATAAACAAATAAATGGGTTATGAATACACCATAAATGAATGTGTTTTAAAAATTAAGATAGTTAACATACATTGAGTCTTTTGCATATGTCTGGTGTGTAATAAGCAGCTATTGCTATAATATACTTATTATTCATAAAGCTGATGCATTTTTAACTGCTGGATCTTAAAAAGAGAGAGCTTTCCTGGAATTCAACATTAGATATTTGGATGTTATATGTTTTGTTGAAAATTGTATCATTATGACTGCTAGCGAGAAAGTGATGATTAACATTGCTTTTTCTTAAAATGCATTTCATAGCTGTATTGACTAAAGTGGTGTTGAATCTTGTCAGCCCTTATTCATCGATTTTTCAAGCTTAAGGAGGGGAAGTGTAAAAATGTATAATGATGCTTCATTTTTCTCTGACTCACTGTATTTGCTAAATGCAATATAAAGCTATTCAGTAAACCGTTTCTGTAAGAGTCAAGGTTTCTGAGAATATTTTCATCTTTCGTTAAGTTTATCTATGTAAAATAACCCCGCCTAAAGCATAGGATGCTTTGTCATTTTATTCATTAAAAAATGTATTTCATTTTGCCCCATATTTTTTTCTGTCTGATTTATTACTTACTATTCAAAAATTAACATTGATTAAGAACAGAGTCCAGGTAAAAAGTTCCACTGAAATTCAAGTCACTGTTCAGGAGGTAGGTTGATATAATAAAAGCATTCATAGAATGTTAGTCACTCTTCTTTGAGCTCTGATACCAGTTATATGTATAACCTTGGGTCGATAACTTGACTTCTTGAGTTTGAGTTTCTCTAGCTATAAAATTAAAGTGATGATGTAATAAGATCATGGCCGAACCTGATGGTAAAAGGTCCCATCTGACAGCGCACAGCTAATCTAAATAACATTTTTGGTTTTTTTTCCCCAAAATGAGAGCCTCTCTGGAACTGAGCATCAAGATCAAAGTTGCTATATACATTTTTGACATGAGTGTCTTAACTAGTCATTTTCCATCTCTCATTGCTTCACTGTTACATTCATATAGCTTAAGGTCAATTTATGCTTCTGATATATATCATTAGCTCTTTGATATTTTAAAAATCTTGTCATTTAAAAAGAGTATAAATCAAAAGGAATATGTCGTATTAAATGACAAGTATTTTCCTCATTTAATGCAGCAATATTTATACAAAATATCACTGATTATGTTCTATATACGTTTATGCCATTTTAGTTATTATTTGTTGATTTAGTTATTATGTAATGTCGGATAATTTTATGTGGGGATCCACAGTGACTGTTCCAATTTGTCTTTATGACATGTGACTTTGAATTCTTGGTCAAATGGCCTAAGGCTTCAGAAATTAATTAGAAAAGTATCTGAGAATGGACTGGCTATCCATACTCAGTTAACAATTTAAAGGCCAAACACAAAATAAGTTTAGTTAATATATGCTAGTGTATGTTAGAGTATTGAGCTACAATCTGATAAAGGTAGCTTGAAGATGTTTTGGTGGGATTTCCAATAGGAACTATATGCAAAAATGGTTGGGAATTATTCTGAATGTATATTGGAGTCTCATTTAGTTCATTTTATACTATCAAAGAATAGAATAGCAAGACATATAAAATAGCTTCCTCCTTAAAAATATAAATACACAGTTCATAATATGATTAATTTGCCTTTGGGAGATAAATGACTACATATATTCAACATGAAAGTGATGAGCTTTAGAGTTTAAAAATTCAAATTGGTTATTTTTCATCAGTTGTTGTTTTTTAAAAGAGACATCGCTAAATATAAAGATCTTAACTTAAAAATGTAGTTTATGCCAGTGTTCAATGTGGAACATATTTACACCTAGATTTGTACTTTTTAAAAAATCATGTGCTTTGCCAAGTGCTGTCACATCATGTGATCATATAAACACATCTATAAATTAGAAAGTTTATTAAGAATAAATTATTCTATACACCAATAATGATATTCTTGAGAACATTTTCCTGTGGATTATTATGTTGTCTTATTATACTCAAAATAAAAATACAGCTTTGTTAAAAAAACAATGTAAATATAGCCAAATCTATACTTTTAAGTTTTCCAGACCTTCATCATTTCTAGAATTAGCGATGTGTAAATACAGGTTGCCTCATTAAATATAGTAAATTTGATAATGAGTTTTACTAATTTAAATGCAATTATACATGCTAACAGCTCAAAGATTTAAATTTTCATTTTCAGGAATCTTCTATATGGTTAGTGCCACCCTACCATCCAGACACTGTTTAGTAAACTTTTGAAACTTACTAAAAGAGGTTTTTAATAATGGTTAGTATCCTTGTGCCTTTCTTTTTTCTTTTTGTAGTCTGTTATATTAATGTGGAGAAACATTTTTGTGGTTGTTTTCACCCTGAGAAACTTACCTTATTTAATGACACAACTTGTGGTTTTCCATTCTTAAGGAAAAGTGACTTGAAAAAGAAAGCAACATAGTTTCTTTTTCTTCCGCCTACCCCCCCTTCCTCCCTGCTTTGCCTTTGCGACTTCCTCCCTCTCATATTCCCTCCTTCATTGCTTCTATTTCTGTTGCTCTCTCTCTCTTTTTTTTTATTCTTTCTTCTGCTCTCCTTTCTCTTTCCTCTTCCCTCCTCCCCCTCTACCCCGTCCTGCTTTTCCTTCTTTTTTATTACAAGTCCGAAGACTCCTGTTTAGTGTCCTTGGGTTTTTCAAAGCCTTATTTCATAGTTCAACAAAGAGACATTTTTTCAAAACTCCAATTATTATATGAAGGAGGAAAGAAATTGTCTCTTGAATGACAACATTAGAACTTTATTTAAAAGTTAGACGTAGTCATTTTCTGGCCACACACAGCACAGAGAAACGACTATAATCCACAAGCATATCTATAGTTCAACTTTAGATTCTTAACATAGATTACAATAAGCAATTTGCATTGTAGAGCTTAAAAAAAGTAAAGAACATGTATTTGCCTGGTGTCACAAATGAACAGTACTTTATAATATCATTAAATTCTTTAAATTTCCCATGTTGTTGTTTAACTCTTGCTTGGGTCTTAAGGTTTTCATGGTTTTGTGAAGGATTAGAAATAATTTACATGTGAAAAGAGAACCTGTGGTCTCCCAGTGACTTTATTAGTAACCTAAAATAAAACTATTTCTTAGGTAAATGGACAGTGATATATCAAAAGAGAACTGGTAAAATTCAGCTCATTCAGAGAAAAAAAATGTAATAAAAGTAGTAATTTGACATTAAATAACCAAAGCTATTGTTTGGTTGATTAAAGGCTGTTTGATTAAAATGTTCACTTTCTAATAGCTTTGTAGAATAGACAAAGCCTAAAGCGGTAATGGTGGGGTTACATGTTTATAATTTCCATAGTTTCTAAATTTGTAAATATAATTCATTTAAGACAATTTAATTTATAAAAGATGAAAGTATTGTGATCTTTGATGTAGGTTTCTTACCTACATTTTATATTATGCAGCATTATAAATGTTATATAATATATAAAAGTGGCTAAAAAGAACTTTATATGACTTTATTTGTAGTGTGAAGTTATTCATAGGGTACTAAGTTCAGTTTACTCTTTAACTTACTAGAAATAAAATTGAGTCATTTCATCTTTGGATGCATATATATAAGACTTTTTATCCGTAGGAAATCAGTTGTGTAGGCCAATCTCTTAGTATGGACCAAAAATTAATTAATATATCTATGCCATTATTTTTTGAAACTATTTATATTCAAAATGTCTACAAATTGAATTTGCCAAGAAGAGGGTGTGATCAATTATTTAACATACGGGAAATTTATTCATTTTAAATGAAGGCTTATTTCAAACAATTCAACGTTATTCACATCCTATAACATTTTAAAGTGTCAATGGCATCAAGTTCTGACCTTGTTATATTATCTAATCAATTCTTCTGTTAAATGTTTCAACAGAGAGCCAAGACTAAGTTACCTCAAGACTATGTATTCTTCCCCCTTTTGGAGTCAGATTTTTCCATTTCTACAGTGTTGTCATCATCACCATCTTCATCATCATTATCATCATGTTCTTAATAAGTACATCTAATAGTAGGTATTAAGCAATGAGAAACACTGTGTCCATATACTGGCTGTCAGGTGTCATATAAATCCTTTAATAGAGATATAGTTCATGAGCTTCTGAACTGTATATTTTAACACATTATAAATAACGCATGGCAGTAACTGAAGTTAATGGGGAATTCATGTGTAGCATTTAATCATCACCCATTATAAGTACTAATAAATTAATATCTTTACTAATTTAATATTATTAAACAAATACCAAAAGTTTTACCTTGATTAGTCAGGTCTCTTGTATACATGCATTTTACCGTGCCTCTGAAAACACTTTCTTAAGCAATTGAATTAAATGGAGTGTTAAGTAAGAATTCAAAGATTAGAGTCATGTGTAGCTACAGTTAAAATCCAGTCAAAGTTTAAAGAATACACGTGTGTTCAGTCAGTGCCATGAAAACTTAATTTCTGCTCTTTATAATTTAGTGACAGGGATACATTGAAGTCCCTGAGGCCAGATAGAAAAACATGATAATGAGTGCAAAATACTAAAGGGACAAAACCAAATTGAGTGAAAATAATGAGCCTGGTCAGTTGGAAAGTGATTTCTGAATAAGTTAAAAAGTGAATCATGTCTTGAGGTAAAGGGGTAAAGTTGACTTGATATGAAGGATGAAAGAACTCTGCAGGCTCCTAGGGCAAGGAAAAGCAAAGGAGAAAAACCCTGGAGGTCCAAGCAGAGAACGAGTGTGTGTATAGAAAAAAGAAATGGGGCGGGTGAAGAGGAAGGAGGAAAGCTAAATCAGAGAAGACATAATGGGGGTGGGGGAACAGATTTAGATTTTACTTCTTTCTTAGACAAAGAAATGCTATTAATAACAGGTTTAAAAATAGATTTTTCTGGCACATGTGAGCCTTTTGGAAAGGAATATCCCAGAGAGAGAGTTGAGAAGACCACTAAGGAAACTGTTCAGGAACCCATAAAGGAGAAATGAGGATAAGGCCAGGAATGGACAAGAAGATACAAAGACAGGGTCAACAATCACAAAATTGGCTTATCAGGATATCTTACTGGCATCTCAGGTATGCACTCTAGAAAGTGGCTTCCCTTTTCTCTGAATCAGTTTTCTGCCACAGAGATGCTTACTTTAACTCAAAGTATTATTTTGAGTGTCAGAAAAGATTATGCATGCAAAATATTAAAAAATAAATCACATATATGTTATTAAATATTATTTGCAATTAGCCTAAGCTGATAAACAATAAAGCAGCAACACCTAAAGCAAAAAATAAGTCTATACATGCTAATTTGATGAGGTTTATTTCATTATGTTTTCATATCTCTTTTTGGAATTGTATATATTTTTCATATTTGTTCACATTTTTGGTCATTGTCCACATTTTTAGTTCTTGCACAGAAAGAGCCTAAAGTCTCAGCCCATCTGAATTGCAACTACAATATGCAACTGGTTCATGAATCTGATTTATATGTAACTAACACACGTGTATCTCAATTAGTCGGGGAAGAAGACTAATAAAAATTTTGTCTCACATATATGACTCTGTAATAGAAATCGTGAGGAATGTGTAATAATGAGCCCCAGATACACAGAATTTCTAGCAAATCTACTGCCAATGAAATGGGAATTAAAAATAATATTTATAGGGTCATTTTTTTCTTGATGGGATAAATTATTTGCCAGCTTTCAGTTATCAAGCTGATGTTGACCAAAAAGAAGTTAATATCTGTTCATGTACTTTTAATGTGCTACAGTTTGTCATTTCATGATTAGATCATATTTGTTTGTAATCATCATCAATAGTTTTATAGGCACAATCCCACAAAGATATACTGAATACCAGAAATTTTCCATGTTTTTATGTCTAAATGTGTGAGTACTATTTTTGTTCTGTTTTGAGATGCACAATGAAGAATCCATGTTTAAAGAAAATTTTCATATGTCATGTTGTGATCTAAAAAAGTAGGACATTTCTTCTAATCTGTTAAAAGATCAAGAACGGATTTCTGCTTGATTGGTGTATATGTGTTTGTATTTAAATTTTGAGGTAGATCTATATTTTACGATGTTAATCAATTTTACATCTGAAAATCCTATTCAACATAGACATATTCTATGCATTCCTTGTGGGCAGTTTATATCACTATCAGGTGGAGATTTTCTTTAAACTAGCCCACTTTACTAAGATACTTTAATGATCATGCGTTGTATGTTATAAGTGCAACAACCGCTGTCACTTTTATAATGAGAGTTTTCAAACCTTCAAGGCTGCTATGTTGACAAGCCTCTTGAAAGTGATTTTCATATTGTTGCTGAGCAGTTGCAGCTGATCTGTTTTGTAATATCTCATTCTCTGTGTTTTTCTTAGAGGTCCTTCTGTAGCGCCATGGTGGAAGAGCTGAGAATGTCCCTGAAGTGTCAGCGTCGGTTGAAACACAAGCCACAGGCCCCGGTTATTGTGAAAACAGAAGAAGTCATCAACATGCACACATTTAACGACAGAAGGTTGCCAGGTAAAGAAACCATGGCATAAAGCTGGGACACCCAACACCCAAGCACAAACTGCCGTCCTTTTTTTTTTCCAAACAATTTAGCGAGAATGTTTCCTGTGGAAATATGCAACCTGTGCAAAATAAAATGAGTTACCTCATGCCGCTGTGTCTATGAACTAGAGACTCTGTGATCCTAGCAGTTGCAATGATCAGACTTGATTTACAAGCATCATGGATCAACCAAGTTACACTGGGTTACACTGTTTATCATGGGTTCCTCCCTTCTTTTGAGTGAATGTTACATGCGCATTTTGTGGCTGGTTTCAAATGCAGTCCAGTGAGAAATTACAGGTTCCTTTTGAAGTCCAACTGTTGCCAGGAGGTGGAATATTAATGCCCCAGGGGTAACCGGTAAAAAAAAAAAAAAAAAAATCATTAAGCATAAAAATACTTGGAATCAGCAAAAACTGTAGTGTTAGAAGAAACAGTACAGTCTTCTGACACCCAGATAATAGAGGTGGTGATGTTCCTAGCTCCCAGCTGCTCAGTATAATGGTCATCTGAATAGACGATATGTTTTTATAGGATGTGAAAAAAAAAATGTAATGCAAAACAAATCTGAATTTCATGGCAAGTGGAATATAAAGCAAATATTCATCAGTGTTTTTCTTTCTTTCTTTCTTTTGACTGTGTCACTGATTAAGAGAGAAATGTCAATTACTAAGGCAATAATGTTTTTTCTTAAATTTACTAAGGCAGGAGATTTAACGTACAACTCTACCAGGTCCCTACCTACCCCTTTACACCTTTTCCCCAACCCCGTCCCAAGAATAAAAAAGCAACAGTTGGTTCAGAGATTCTGAATTAACAAGGATGATGTTTTGCAATCTTTGTCGTAAGTTCTAAAGAGGGCTGAGTATCGATGGTGATGTGGAAGACTGAAGCTTTCGTTCTAACATTCAGATATGTTAACCTAAACCCTCGTTCCTGCTATTAATGAACTTGATGGAGCCTGGGCAGATCTCGGTGAAAGGAGAAAGGGGACTGGTCAACCATAGAAAAGTATGTGTGGAGAACTTTGAAGTGGACTGCATTTATCAATACAGTCACAATGTTAAATGAACAAAATTCTTGAGCAGTTTTTTTCAAAACAATGTTCAGGTTTATTTGTGGAAATGCAAGATTTCTATGAAAATAGTTTTTGTATGGAAATTTTTGTAATACTTTTTATCAACAAAATAAGAACGTGTGTTCCTGTCAGGGGTGTGATGTCAAGCATGAATGGTAGTGCGTGTGCACCACCAACGTTTGGTGAAAACTATTTTTATCAAGAAAAAAGGAATCATAGAAGAGAAATATTTTCAAGTTAGATAATATAAAAGCTAGGTGCACTACCACCACTGCTTACCATGCCACACCCCGGGTTTCCACGAGGCTGAAAACATACTGTAATGAACAATTGTGTGTAAAATGGTAAAAGACACAGACCTCTTGACAACATTGTGATAACAGTTGAGTGCACACAGTTTGCTGTTTGAATCCAATGCACAAAATTTAAAAAAAATCATTAAAATTATGTCCATTTTACTTTCAGCTTTGACTTTCATTTTTCTCTTGTATATGTATAAGAATGCACAATATGTTCATTGCTCGAGGGGAAGTCCACTTCCTGAAGTCTTCTAGGTCATCAAGGATGGCCGCTTCTGAACCTCCTGGAGAAAAGAAGAAAAAGGCTCAGTGATGAACTACAACAGATGTAGGAAAAGCCGGACTGAGATAGAACTTGGAATCTTTCAGTTTAGGATAGTTTAAATGAGAAAAATAGCAGTTCCAGAAGCAGCAGTCATGATCTTGCTGCTTCTATGAGTGGATATTGACTATATTCGATAGGGTTATGTAAGACTGTATGGTGTTTACTTATATGATATTTGAAGCTCAACTTATGTCCAATTTGAGAATTCCTTTGTGCATCGATAATTCAATGTAACTCAGCAAAAGGAGAGAAGATAAGCTCAATACCAATATTTAGTAATGATGTGGTTTGGATGTTAACATCCTATCAGAATTTCTTTAAAGTGAAAAAAGGTAACCATTTTAATGACAGGTGACCCAATAAATAAACAAACAAATAAAGAAAGAAAAAAGAAAAAGCTCTGTATTTTTTAAGCTCATAGAAGTTGCGTAATCAAGTTGCTAATATCTGATTAAATTAAAAATTAAATGCCCAAGTATTTTCAAAATTTCTAGTGTCAGCTTTTTTCAATTAAAATTCACATTTCAATGATAATTTGTCCCCAGATTTAATTTTAGAGAGTTACACAGCCACTACTAAAAATCTCAGCGTTGTTTTTATACATGGTAAATAGCTTCAATATATCTCATAAAAATGTTCAGATTTTGTATGATATTAAGCTTTTTATCAATCAGACTCTAATCATATTTTAAAGCATTTTTTAAGTTCAATTCTTCATTATATTAAAAAAACTTAGTAATAGGCCAGAAATGACAACTTTAATTTTTTTAAGTAGTCAGGAAATAATTATTTCGATTGTAAAATGTGGCAATTATTTTACTCAAATATTAAATTTAACCATTTTGAAAAGTGTAAAAAAAACTGCTGTATTTTTACTCTAATGGTAATTTAGGATATATAAACACTGTGTAATTTTAATTTTTATTCATTTCCTAAACGGTTTCTACGTTAAAGCCAAAACAGATATTTCCCTACTTATTAGGTGCTTAGGCATAATTGAGATACTATTTTTTTTTGAGATACTGTTCTTAATCTTAATAAAATCTTGATTACTTTCAAAATAATTTCAACCAGTGAAAAAAATGTGTCCACTTTCTGGGAAGGTAGTATATTGAAGTAAGCATTATTTTCTAGCAAAACACTTAAACTATAAGAAAGGAAGGATGAGAACATGTGTTACAATCAAGAACATAATGTGACCATTTCAGGTAATCAGTGGAGGTACATATACCACAAATAACTCTAGCAACTAGGAAAGACGAGGGGGGATATATTTACATATGCCATAACTAAATGACCCGAACCAGATGAAAATACCAATGATTTATATTAGTATATTATATACACACACAAATCTGTATTTGTTATATATATATATATATATATATATATATATATATATATTACAGCTGAATAACCCTAACAACTAGGGGATACCAAGGAGCTATTCACATATTTACAGATGAACAACCCTAACCACTATGAGAATATCAAGTGGGTATATTTTATCTAACAAATATAGTAACTTGGATAAGGATATTTTATTAATTAAAATGTTTCTAAATTTTGAAACTCAGTTACATTTTTATACAAGTTTCTTGTTATTATTGAATGGGCGTATATATTAAACACTAATGATTTGAAAATATTTTAGCACAATGATACTTTTTAATATTTGTTTATTATGAAATATGCACACAACAAATTGTATACAATTGTACAGCAGCATCACAGTATCACAGCATCTGGTTGTTGGGTGCACCAAAAATTGTTCCCCGGACATAGGCTATAGGCTTACTGCTGCTCACCTCCAACTCTGAAAGGTAAATTTAAGCAGAGTACTGTCATAGAAGAGAGTGCCTGGTTGTTTCAGGAAACAGGTCACAGAATATATAAGAACTTCCTCTGTGTCTGATTAAGGAAGGCAAAGTATGAATGACAATATGGACTAGGCTCACCTGAGAATTATCTTTTCAGGTTTTAAACGGTGGTACGGGGGCAGTGAGGATTTTGATCACGACAATACTGACTGTATCTGTAATTTGAATCACGCTGTTCCAATGTGGACTGATGATTGGCCATCTGTGTCTGCAGCATAATTATTATTGTGAGATTCCTACCTTCATTTGCCTCCTCAGGATCTCCTTAATCTCAAGTGTACTGAATCTTCTGTTGCTTCTAATATATGTCCTTTCTTTTCTAAGGTTTTTCTCTAGTTTTGGTGGCTTCTTGAGAATTCCAGGACAGGTCCACTTTTTTCAGATATTTCTTTTTTTTTTTCTTGAGATATTTCTGAAAAAGGCTGTATATGTCTGAATGCTTTTATTCTATGCTCATGAATAATTGTTGGTTTTGCTGGGTATAAATTTCTAAATTAAAAATAATTTTCTTAGATAAATTTCAAGATATCTTTTCATTGCTTTCTTACTTCTAGGCTACTGTGGAAAACCCCCAAATCATTCAGATCCTGATGTTTTGTACTTTTTAAGCTCTCTTTTAGGTTTGTATTTCCAGCATCATAAAATACCCAAGTAATAGGCATATATCTACTTTTAGCCATTTGTTGGGCTCTTGATAATTTTTTCAATTTAGTCACTGTTGTCCTTCAGATTGGAGAAAACTTTTTGAACCATCACTTTGAGGATTTGCTTTCTCTGCTTCCTATGTTCACTCTGACAACTTCTCTTAGCATGAAATTATTTTGATTTTTATAAGTTCTTATGTTATGGCCATAAAATCTTCTCTTATATCACAGAAAACATTAATAGCAATCCTATGACATTCCCTTCTTCCTGAGAATAATTCTGTTTCTACCCAGTTGCATTTGTCCTACTTGCTTATTTGGATTCCTATCTTCTGTTTTAGAGATTTTCTTCAAATGTTTAACTTTAATTCTTAGAAACCTGTTAATGATTAACAAAAAATGACTAAAATCTGAGTTGGAAGTTTTATATGCACGGAGGTGTAAGGAAGAATATTTATCTAATTTGAGCTTTTCTATAGACTAATCTACTTGGGCTATTTGTTGATGAATCCTTCAAAATGTCCATATCTTTGGGTCTTTCTTCTTGGGCCTGTTAGATTCTCATGTTAGTTTCTTTCCTAGAGATTAAGGCCCTGGCTGCCAATGTTCTGGTAAGCATTGTTTTTGTTGTTTGCTTTGTTTTGTTGTTGTTTTGTTTTTTAATATAATTTTATTTTTTCAGTGTCTCAAGATGCATTGTTTATGCACCATGGTAAGCATTGTTTAAGAGAACTGGCATTCTCCACTCTCTGAATTCAGAACAACTAAGGTCACTTCACCACCTGTTTCAAATTTAGTAATTGGGCTTTCAACTGGACCTGGCATCCTCTAGCCTGGAGTACTGCGTTTTTTTTTTTTTTTTTTCTCTTTGAGAATAACACTATCATTTTGCTGAATTGGTGGAGAACAGGTTCCAGAGGTGAAGAAGAGGGAGGGGAGGGATACGGGGATCCACCATTTTCAAAATACATTTAGGAGGCCCTCCTTATTGTATTCTCCCTTCTCTATTACTAGTTATTAATTTGGTTAAGTACAGCTGGTTCCTGTGCCTTAAAGAATTCTGTGATACACGGCACGTGGGTGGTTCAGTTGATTAAGCAACTGCCTTCAGCTCATGTCATGATCCTGGAATCCTAGGATGGAGTCGGGCTCCCTGCTCAGTGGGGAGTTTGCTTGATCCTCCCCCCTCTCATGCTCTCTCTCTCTCTCTCATTCTCTCTCTCTCCCAAATAAATAAATAAAATATTTAAAAAAAAAGAATTCTGTTACACAATCTGATTGGTTGACAGCTCTTCACACTGCCCACTTTGAATTCTATTTTCTCGAATCTGCTTAGTTAACTACCATTTGTTCATAAGCCTATCTCCTTCCAAAATTTTGTGAAATTTTCACCTCTCTGTTTTTATTCTTGGAGTTTTATGCATTAAAAAAATCTGTCTACTGTAAATTTAATGGTTGAGTAAGGAACAAATTTGATGCATCCATTCAATCCTTCACTCTTCACTGAAACAAGACTTCATTTTAAAGAAAATATTATGCAGAAATACAATATAGGGAGCAAATCAAAACTAGAAATGCTTTGGTTTGAATACAGCAGAGACAGAATAGACCTTGCTTTTCAAATTGTAAAGAACATAATATTGCCAATGTTTTCTTTTTACTAAATAATATTTCTAACTCTGTATTTAAAGGGGATACATTCACCATGAAAATGAATTTCACAAAAAAAAATGAATTTCATGAAATGGAGTCCAAGAATATTTCTGAAATGGGGAATACTTCTATTTTAGTATCTGTCAAATAATGCTAAATTTGCAAGCTAGTGTAATTTTTACTCTAAGGGCTTAGGTCTAATTCAAAACATTCCAATTTCTATTATATAAAGCTCAAGAAACATGTGTTGTAATGCAGATAAGGAACACTTTGTTAGTGAACCATGCTGAACTGTAAGATTTTAAGAATTCCTCTTTAATATATTGCCTTACACGGTACTTGCTTTCACATTTATTATGAGGATAACTTAAAAAAAAAATGTTTATAACCAAATATATCCCTGCCTCTTTCAAAGGAGAATTGCTGTTTTCCTATATTTCAACTGGAGATTTCTATAATATTATACTTCCAAAAATATAACACTCTCAATTACCAGTATAGTTTACCTTAAAGTCAATTCCTAATCCAACATCATTAATGCACTGAAAAATCTATCATAGATCATATATCTAACTCACCTTTATCAAATTGCATATGGTAAGAGCAGAAATAAAAGACACACAGCACATATGCTCCTTCTATAATATTTTTAATTTTTTTTTTTTTTTTAAGACATTGACCTATATCCCAGCTTCTAATCTAAGGTTTTTACATGGTTTGGGATAGGTGCTATACCTCCAGCCCCTGTATCCACATTTCTAAAAGGAGGGAGGAACAAAAGGAAACAAAAAAGTCTTGTTTCTTTCTTTTAAGGTAACATATAACACACAAGCCGCATGTTACATTGGTCAACTTAGTCATATGCCCACAGTTAGTTGTAAGGTAGGTTAGGGAATGTAGACTCGAATTCAGGGAACCATGTGTCAGCTAAAAGTCAAGGGTTCGACCCCTGAGGAAAATGTATAAACAAGCATTGGAAACAGATCCCTGGTGTTTTATAGTGTCTCACCCAGCCCACTAAAACTGAACTTGTTCTTTTAACCCCCTATTTTGCTCACTTACCACTCTTGTGCCCTCTACCACCACCTTCCTCACTCCCTCTCTTTCTCAGATACTCTGATATCTTACTGTTTTCCTTACATTCCTATGTCTCATGGAAACCTGGGTTTTCCTTTGTGACATTATTTGTTTGAAACACAACAAAAGAAGTAGTTCCCAATCTCTTCACTCTGCAGAATACCTTTCACTTATATTAACCATTACTTTGATTCCCAAGATACTCTTTCTCATTTTATTTCTTTTTAAGATTTTATTTATTTATCTGACAGACAGAGATCACAAGTAGGCAGAGAGGCAGGCAGAGAGAGGAGGAAGCAGGCTCCCCGCTGAGCAGAGAGCCCGATGTGGGGCTCGATCCCAGGACCCTGGGATCATGACCTGAGTCAAAGGCAGAGGCTTTAATCCACTGAGCCACCCAGGCGCCCCAATACTCTTTCTCATTCTTTAAAAAATTGGACACCTCGGTTAGCATTGGCTTGTTAGTCTGTGCCTTGCCAACATTAATCGATTAAATGTGTGCCTATTTGTTTATGTGAAAAAGAACAACATTTTAGACATTGTAAACCAAGGTTTGTGTTATATACTCTGTGTGCAATGCTGATCCAGAAGGAGACATTTTATTTGATGTCATAGTTTAGAGGAGGGTGTTCTTAATCAAATGTGCTAAATACATAAGTAGAAATTATAAAATGATTTCAAAGAAGTGTTCCTTTTGTTAGATTCTGATGAATGATGGGACTTTCCTCAGTAGCCCTCAGACAGCACAATTAAAGAGATAAATATATGAAAAATTGGTTTATATTTATAAAAGATTCACATATAAGCATATATTGGCATGATGAGACATATTATTGATTTGTATCTTCTTCCTACGAATATATAACTTCTACTGACTTCAAACCCTGGCACAGGGTAGGAGTCTTCCAGGTGAGCAGAGACATTTTACTTGATGTCACAGGTGTGGAGAACATAAAGATATTAACTGTACTATTAGTACATCACTGCCATTCTATTACTCAGGGTGGCAATTTGCCAATACATGCAAAATATGACACCAAAACTTTACCCAAAATTTTCTTGAACCTATGCTATTCCCATTTGTGTTGATTTTTTCCCCTTTGTCCTCACATAGGTATAAGAAAAAATTTCACCACTGCTCCCCCCGCCCTTTTTAAAAAGCTCCCTACTTTTCTTGCAACATAGAAGTAAACAGTGAACCCACAGGTGACTTTATAAAACTGACAACATCCTTGTTGAAACAGGATGAAACTGAGTCAAATTCCCATTATCTAGCCCCTGTATAAAGTCTACCCAAAAATGCATTGGAGTTTTTTTCTCACACAAATGGTAGAAAATAAAGATACAGTGTTTTATCAGTTTTTTATAAAAGAACCTTATTTTAGACTTGAGGATCAGGGTAAGCTTCTCTGAGTAAGTGATGTTTGCACTGAGACAGTGAATGATGAGCAGTAGGCACTCAGCAAAGAGAAAAAAAAAATCACAAGCCTGTGATAAAGTACATGTACATGTCCTGTGACAGGAGGGACCATGACAAGTACTAACAGATGGTACTGTTGGAGAGCAAAGAAGGTATGGGAATATGTAACTGGGATACATTTAAAATATAGCTAGGAGCTAGACCTTAGCAAGGTAGTGCAAGTGACCTTAATGATTTGATCTTTATCCAAAGAGCAATGGCAAACTATTTAAATCTCTTAAGCAGAAACAAGATTGTTGGATAAGATCTTCATTTTGTAAAAACCATTCAGGCTGCAATTTGGAGCACAGTTTAAATAGGTACCAGAGTGGATATGGGAAGATTAGTGCAGAAGCCCTATCAATAACTAGTCTGGTTAGTTTAGATTAAACCCAATTGGTAACAGTAAAAATGAAAGAGACAGATTCAAAAAAGAAAGAGACAGATTCAAAAAATATTCAGCAGGCAAAAATTCACATAATTTCCTGGTGAATTCAATAATATAAAGGTTGTTAATCCTTGCTGTGTTGTAACTTATAAAGGGAGCTGTGTTTGAATTACCTCCTCTAGTACATTGAGCAACACTATGAGGTTAGGATTAATACTATCACCCATTTTATGGACAAGCAAACTATTGACAAGAGAACTTAAATTAATTTAAAAGTCTTACAGCTATGAAACTCAGAATGATTGCAATGCTGTTTGCCACTATAGTTGGCCATAGTAGCAAGCAACAGTGATGTCTCAGCGGCTTATTTATTTATTTGTTTATTGAAGATTTTATTTATTTATTTGACAGACAGAGTTCACAAGTAGGCAGAGAGGCAGGCAGAGAGAGAGGAAGGGAAGCAGGCTCCCTGCTGAGCAGAAAGCCCGATGTAGGGCTCAATCCCAGTACCCTGGGATCATGACCTGAGCCAAAGGCAGAGGCTTTAACCCACTGAGCCACCCAGGCGCCCCTCAATGGCTTATTAAATGAAAGTTTATCCCTCATTCATGAAAACTCTGTTGTGGGTTTTTTTTCTGTTTTTGTTTTTCCATGTCTCTCTAGGGCTATTACCTTCTCTGTGATAATTCACAATCCAGATTCTTCAGTCTTTTAGCACCCTCACGAAGCCTTCTCCTACAACACACTCAGAAAGGCTTAGTAGGATCTATTCACAGAGTTCTTACCTATATTAAGGGGTTCCCAAGTGCTGTAGGGAGTTGCAGTCTGGAAGGAGAGCAAAATTGGTTTTGTGAGAACTAGTAATATCAACTATGGTATGCAAATCTACGTCAAATGTATGGTTTTTCCCAACTAACTGTCATCAACTCAAATAGAAGAAAGTGTAAGAAATTTCTAGATTTATGAGGAAGAGAATACATGTAAATTTTGACACAAGCAGAGATATCTCTTAAAGATCCAAATGGAAATTTCTTGTAAGAAATTTCAATTATACGTGTGTGAATTAGAGCCTAGAGTAAATGCATAAAGAGTAAAGTCAGCATCAAAAAGATATTAACTAAAATAATGAATGTAAACAAGAGAGTCTCAGTAAAGATCACTGAGTAAGAAGAGATGAGGGTCTGGGACAAAGCTTCTCCTACCTTTGAACTTTAATTATTGGATAATGGGAGTGGGTTTATAAAAGAGATAGTGAATACATTGCCAGAGAAACAAGACTATTATGTTTCACAACTTTATAATCTTTCCAAGCAACCCAGGGAGGGTTCTATTGGAAACTTGTCTTAGGTTAGTGGACATAGCCATAGCACATCCTTGAGTTCTCATACAAGCTCTTAAACAGACTGTGATATAAGATTGATAAAAAATATACCTCCCTCCCCTTCTTTTTGAAAGCAGCAAGACATCAACAAGAATAAACTTCATCTACAATATCTACAAGAGGGACCCAATAACAATCCTGAGTTCCTTTACTCCAAAATAATTTTTGTAACCCACGTATCTAGCTGCATCCTTGCCTTCAGTGACACTAGGAATAAACCCTCACTCCTAAGTATCAAACTCTGAAATTACTATCTCTGAGCAAAAACTCTCTTTTTCCCCCCACATTGTTTCCATGGAGACTTCTGTTACTCCCATTTTCCCTACATCCTCATCATCCCAAGCTTTTCAGTAATTTCAGTAGTTTCCTTATATCTCTCCTTTCTTCAACTTAACAAACTCTAGACAATAAACAGTGGAAATGAAAATTTCCAGAAATACAGAGGGATATATAGAGAGAAAAAGTATGATATTCTATGTTTTCTGGAACTTACTTTTAATTTAAAATTATGTTACTAAGATTTATTAAAGTTTTTTCCTGATAGCTCTTGTTCACCATTTTTCACTGCTGTATAATATTTACTAACTCCACCATTACTTCTTTATTTGTTCTCTAGTCAGTGTCTACAACGATTTTTTTTTTAAAGATTTTATTTATTTATTTGACAGAGAGAAATCACAAGTAGATGGGAGAGGCAGGCAGAGAGAGAGAGAGGGAAGCAGGCTCCCCGCTGAGCAGAGAGCCTGATGCGGGACTCGATCCCAAGACCCTGAGATCATGACCTGAGCCGAAGGCAGCGGCTTAACCCACTGAGCCACCCAGGCGCCCCTACAACGATTTTTTTAAAGTTATATATTGTGCTAGTACATATATATCTTTATATATGTTTTCTGGGATCCACATGTTAAGATACTTATTAGATATACATACTCTGAGCCTTGGGATATGTCAATGTTCTACTCTCTGACACTGCCAAACCTGCACTGGTCAGCCCCTAAATCATCAATACATAGGAGAACCTTTCCTCTATAATTTTTGATCATCTTCGTATATTTTTTTCTAATTTTTTTTTAATCAAATGTGTCAAAATCCATTGTGGTCTTGAGTTGTCTTTTCCTGTTGACTAGTGTTATTGATTATCTTCCATGTGTACTAGCTACATGTGTTTCATATTCTTTCAAATGTCTACTTAGGACCTTCACCTAGGTTTCTATTGACTTTTTTTCTTAATGATTTCTAGGCACCTAAATACTATTGATATTATCTAATCTGTTACTTGGTTTTATTTGCTGCAAACATCGCCTCTCCTATGTCACTCATGTGTTTTCATGTTTTAAAAAGTCTATTTGATGAGTATAAGTTGCTAATGTTAATGTTGCCAAATGTATCATTCTATTACTTTATTGTTCACACTTTTGATATTTTAAGAAATGCCTCCTTTATTGATAGCAGAATGATATTCATCTATATGTTTTTCTAAAAATTTTAAAGTTTTATTTTATAATTTTAGTGTAATTCAAATATGTACATTCCCTTTGCCCCCATCTGTATAAACATCTTTTCTGCCTCACTTAATTTGTTGAATGGTATCTCCTTCTCTCAGTGATCTGCTGTGCTACATCTGGGACCTATCATACATGTATGCATCTGTTTCTGGTTTTGTGTTTAATTTTATTCTCTGTCTTCAGAAGTATCTTGTTATATCACATAAATTTCATAATCAATCATTTAAATGATATACATACAGTAAAACATAGCTGCTGAAATTTTAATCAGAATGAAGTCAAATCTTTGAGTCAATTTGGAAATAATTTATATATTTATTTGATACTACCTTCTTATTCATGAACACTTACTTGCCTTCTTTAATGTCCTTTGCAATTTATTTTGCATATAGTTCTTACATATATTTGTTTCATTTGTTTCTAGGTAATTTATAATTTTTGTAGCTATTATAAATGGTGTCTTTCTTAAAATACTGTTTTTATATGGTTTGTTCCTTGTATATAAAGGTAGATGAGGATATCAAGGTGGCTTGCTAAGCTCTCCTTTTATTTCTACACATTTGTCTCTAGATTAATTTGGATTTTCTATGTAAATAGTCACATCATAATCAAATAATGAATGTCTTATATCTTCTATCAAACTTTTGTTTTTAAGTTCCTTCTTGTCTTATAAAGCTGTCTATGACCCCTAATGCAATGTTGAACTAATAGGTGCTTCTTTGTTTTTTCCTGACTTTAAAGGAGCTGTTTCCAACCTATTTGTCATTACTCATTTCACCTACGTCTTTTGAACTTACTGCTGAAATCACCAGGTCCACTGCCCCTCAGCACTTGTCTAGATCTCCAACTATGTTGGAGGTCAACACAAGACTGTGTTGACCTCCAAGTTAAATAGATATATGTGTGTGTGTTTGTGTGTGTATGTGTGTGTGTGTGTATATGTGTGTGTTTATATATATATATAAGTATATATACATATATATATATATATATATATATATATATGTATATATATATATATATGCAAACAAGTACACACCTCACCTATTTTGGATTCTTTTTATATACCTATACAGAGCCAGACTCTCATTATCTTTTTCTATCCCAATGGGAGCACTTTCTATCTTTTCCTGTTTCCAATACTTTGTTTTTTAATCTACTCCTCACACCCCCAATCTAGTTGTTTACAAAATGGAGCCTGATAAATCATTTGTTTCCTGCAAAAACAAAAAACAAAAAAAACCAAAAAACAAAAACAGTCTTTAGTTGTTGTTGTTGTGTTTTTATTTTTTCCCTGTTACCTGCAATATAAATAATAGCTTTTGACATGTCATTTAGACACACTTTGAACTCCACACCTGCTAGTTCCAAACTGTCTTTTTAGCCCTCATTTTCATGACTGCACTCATATACTCTATATTTCAAACATAACATATAACTGATAAATAATTTTGCAAAGAATTTTCTTATTTCATACACTTGCTATACCAGAAAGGTTCTCATCCCCGTCTCTCCCTATCAGAATTTTCTGCTCAATTTTCATGGTCTAACTCATAAGTAGAAAATGCATCTAAGATCTCTTTTTGAAGTCTTCCAGACTTCAGCACAGTCTTTTTTATTTTTTTAAGCTTTTTTTTAATTTTAATTTTTTATTTTTTATAAACATATATTTTTATCCCCAGGGGTACACGTCTGTGAATCGCCAGGTTTACACACCAGCACAGTCTTTTATATAATATAGTAGGTGCCCTTTATTTGTGATATGTGAATTTTTCTTTTGAACCCAATTTTAATTTATATTTTATATCTTGAAAAATGTAAGCAAGTTAGTTTTAAAATTAGTTAAATTTCAGTAGGGGAAGAATGAAAATAGAATTTAAGGAAAAATATTCTTGTGATTGCAATGACAATCGACATAGAATATCATGCATGATTCTTTTATGACTGTTTCAAATGTATAATGATATGTTTACAGATTTGCCCCTACATTGTCATATGCTTATGGTTTCATTATTTGATCTCTATGGAAGTAAACCTTATTTGTTGGACATGTCAGTAACATTTTTGTTAAGACTAGTTGAGAGCCATAAATTATGATTTATGATTAACTTCCTTCTAAAAAAAATATTTTGAAGAATGTTAGTTCCACAAATGTTCCCTAAACACTTCTTGTGAGCCAGATATTATGGTATTAGCTAAGGACTGTATGATTAGCTAGCATACTGGGTTTTCCTGTGATACAGTTTACAGTATAATGGATAGGCAAACATTACACAAATAATTACACAAATCAAGATATGGTTACATATTAAGTCAACTACCCAATATAGTGAGTAAAGGGTATTACAGAGGACAAAGCTTACACTTAAGAGTAAAGGGTGACTGAATAAATGAAAATTTAGGTTGAATTGTAAAAATTGGAATTGTACCAGAAGAGAGACAAGAAGGATGAAAGTTCTAGAGAAGAGCCACTCAAAGAATAGTATGTGTGAAAACACAGGGGAGAGTGAAGACTGGTGTAGCCAAAACACAGCGAGCAAGACAAAATGACTTGAGAGTAAGATCAGCATTTAACCATAGACTGAATCAGTGTAAAAAATTCTGTATTTTTAGTACAGTCAGTAGCACTAAAAATTTTTAATTAAAGGAGTTATGTGATCAAATTCAATTTTCATAGGCAACTTTGCAATTGAGATTCTAAGAAGAGCACCCAGAAAATCCTTAAGGCATTCCTGAGCCTGTCACCCCAAAATCAATGTTGGAAATGTATGGACCTACTTTTGCAAAGACTTACTTTGCTGAGCTTTCCAACAAAAAAAGACAAATAATCTTAGATCTACTAATAGGGAAAAAATCATTCTTGATGATTCAATCGGTAGCTAGGAGGCACTGTCCCATTCTCCTTCGTGTGACTTATTTTTATCATTAGATTTTTCTATAAATATTTACTAAAAAAGTGAGCAGTGGTGTCTCAGGAAATTAACAGGTCACTAAATAATAGTTAAAACTCCGTCAGCAAAAAGTGAATGCAGAATAGCCGAGAAGGATGTCCTGGTGATCTGCTGATACCCAAGTGTTTGGAGAATCAAGTTCAAAATCAAAGAAATTATAATAAATAGTACCAAGAAAATACAATATGAAAAATTTCATTGATATAACAAAACTAGTAACAGAGGCAGGTGTAAAGATGGAAGAGAACATGGGTTACCAGTATAAATGAATTTTTAAATTCAGCTTACAATACTAAACTTTGAGGGGTGCCTGGGTGGTTCAGTTGGTTAAGCATCTATCTTCAGCTCAGGTCATGATCCCAGGGTCCTGGGATGGAGCCCCGTATCAGGCTCCCTGCTTCTCTCTCTTCCTTTGCCTCTCCCTTCTATTCATGTTCTTTCTCTCTCTCTCTCTCTCCCTCTCTCTCTCTCTCTCAAATAAATAAAATCGTAAAAGAACAACAACTTTGAACTGAAGAGGAAATCACGAAATCATGTAAAGACATTGCCTTTCTCCATGGACATTTTCTATAACCCCATTCCTTAAACTACTCACTAGATTTCAGCACCTTCACGTTTATTTTGAGCCTAGATTGCTTCTCTGATTGCTTCTCTGATCTATGTAACTACTGAGAATTTATAAATTTTCCCCAAATCTCCTCTCTCTGTATTCCATTTCCTGCTAAAAATTACTGCTAAGCACTCTTCTAGATGCTGAAGAAGGTAAAGCAAACATATTACAATAAAGAGATCAAAATCCTTTGTGAAAAGTACTCTTTTAGGCTTTTATACGATTATATGACTTCATGGAGAAGGTACCTAATCTAGATGGGGGGGGCAGGAAAAGTGAATAAGGAAAACCACCTCTAAATGTGGTACAGAAAATGGCCTAGTAGGACCAACATAAACAACCCAGCAAAGTACAGGGTTTGAGGTGGAGAGTGTTGACAGTAAGGGAGAAGTCTAAAGACAGAAGAGAGAATAAGAACACACTTTATTATGAAAATTATGACAGCTTAAATATGTTTCAAAGTTTACATTTGAGGTCGTGAATATACATGGGGAGGAGAAAGGAAACATTCTATGTTCTAAAGTAATTCCATTCTTAGGAGTTTCTACTTACCTGTTAGGGAATGAATACTCATTAAAATAAAAGAGGCGGTGATTTGCTTATATTCATATTTTAGATTTAAAAAGTCACCTCAAGGACACCTGAGTGTCTCAGTGGGTTAAGTGTCCAAGTTCAGCTCAGGTAGTCTCGGGGTCCTAAGATCAAACCCCACATGGGGTTCTGTGGTCAGCCCAGACTCTGCTTCTCCCTCTTCCTCTGCCCCTCCCCCATTCATGCTCTCTGTGTCTCTCTCTCTCTCAAAAATAAATAAACGAAATCTTTAAAAACAAAAGTTACCTCAATGGCAGGATGAGAATCAGTTTGAGAAGACCTAGATTAGAGTCTAAAAACAAACAAACAAAAAAAGGTGTTTTTTGTTTAATTCCCTGTAAAGAAAAACAAAACAAAAAGAATAAACTAAATCAATAGATATGGGGATGAAGAAATTCGAACACCTTTGAGAGAAATGAAAGAGGTAGAGTCATGAGATACAATTTCCTATGGAGAAGACACATAGGAAGACAAGAAAGTGACTCCAGAGTTTCTGGCTTGGGCAACAGCATGGGGCAGTATGTCTTACAATAGGGTAAGAGAACATAGTATGGAACAGATGAATGAAAATTCTTTCACATCTCATTCTCCATCACATCTACACTAAGATATCATTAAATTGTATCATCTTTTCCTCTCATTTTCTTCATTCAACAAGTGATCATTTAGTTACATAATATACTAGTTAAAAAAATAATGAGTAAAATAATAACTTCAGTTAGTACCTATAGTTAAGGACTTTATGGTCAACTGTCCTACTTCATATTTATGAATTTATTTCCTTCTGTTACCTCTTCTACTGCCTTACTTCAGACTTGGTACGCAAACATTTTCTCCAACCTTCATCTTCCCTTAAATCACCCTCAGATTGCTGAAAGAATTGCCTTTTAAAAATCAGCTGAGGGTCGCCTGGGTTGCTCAGTTGTTGAGCATCTGCCTTTGACTCAGGTTATGATATCAGGGTCCTGGGATCGAGCCCTGCATTGGGCTCCCTGCTCTAGGGGAAGCCTGCTTCTCTCTCTCCCACTCCCCCTTCTTGTGTTGCCTCTCACTCTCTCTCTCTCTGTGTCAAATAAATAAATAAAGTCTTCAAAAAAATAAAAAAAAATAAGCTGAAACTGTTCCCATTATAACATTAATGAAAATATACTGGAATGATTTTCTTGCATGCATCCTTCACTTTTGTGCTATGAAATTCTTATAGGAACACTGTGTATCTCCTTTATTTTATTTTGTATTTCTACCTCCTACCATAGTTTAGTACACTCAATGATTTCTGAAAGAGTGAGAGAATGAATGAAGCTATGACTAACTTTCCAAAATACACCATGTGTTGAAGCTTTAGAAAGAGATGTCAGAGAGGACATATGTGTATTTCCACAAGACCTTGATGTTTTCATCACAGTTCGTCTAGTCACAAGCTTAAAAAGGTCCATACCTTTTTTTTTTTTTTTTTTTCATCTGTATTGAGTTGTTGGCCTCTTTAGAATTGTCTTTTGGGAAGCTGTACATTTAAGCCAGATGATTTATCCATGCAAATTGCAAGTTGCTTTGCTGTTTACAAATGTTTGAGGCCATTATTTAGAGCAGCACTGTCCAATAGAACACTCTGTGATGAAGGAAATGCACTAGACTTGCTCTATCCGATACAATAGCCACTACCCACATGTGGTTTTTGAGAAAGGAAATGACCAACTGATAAACAGAACATGTAATTCTAATTAATTATTTTAAGTTTATGTATGAATAGTGGCAGGTAGCTAGTAGCTACTTTATCGCATAGGGCGACTCCATAAAAAGGAAGGGATTTTTTCTTCCATGTTGATTTACTGAGTCTTAACTGGTTTTAGTGTATAATTATATATTATTTTTATTTTAGGTTTTGCATCTGCTTCTGGTTTGCCTGATTTGATGGTCAACTTGCCTTCTTTTATTGTACCTAAGAAAGCTAACCTGGATCTCTTTCACTGCCTTTCCCAATCTCAGTTGCAGAGAATCCCTGGCATTAAGCACTGCCTAGTCTGAGGTTCTGTACCTGGTTCTCAACTGCAGTATCTTACCTCTGGCAGCCGTGTCTTTTCTAGATGTGGATTCAGGTTGTGCCAATTAGCATTATCCAAAAAAAATCACCATATACTTATGTTTTAATCTGATTGAAAAAATTTAAGTCTTACCATAGGCAACTATAAACATATATTGGTTTGTAAGTATTCTCTACTCTTTAAGAAAGGTGAGAATTGGGAAAAAAATAAGAAATCAATTATTATTTTCAGAAGTAGTATAAGACTCGCTAGTAATATGAAACTCAGACCATAGGTCTGAGTGAGTTTTATGACTCTAAGCAGCTTGGAGCTTAACTCCAAAACTCACTCTGAGTGAGTTAACTCCAAAACTCACTCTGAGTGAGTTGTATGACTCTAAGCAGCTTGGAGGTTCAAGTTATCTTTTTCCTGAAATATCATTAGGGATCCCACTCCATGTACCTGCCTGAGAAGGAAAGATCTCTTGTGCTGGGAGAAATCTCCTGGGAAAAGGCTGGCAGCATTTGGATTTTAATTTAATGGAGAATTTCCTTTTTCATGCTTCAGATGGACCAAGACTCCTCCCTCTTAAACTATCTCCTTCAGGGAAAAACAATTTTTGCCTCTTTTTAGTTATAGTCCCAGTCTAGTTTCTCTGTCAGAAGGTAGTTTTATTCACAAATTCCAAGTTCTTAACCTTTCAATGGCTTTTGTCATGCTCACATATATAAGATTTCTCAATTGTTTTCACTTAATTAACTGATCAAATCAGGGAGGAATCATTAGATTTAATTCATCTGACCTGTCAAGAAATCTTAAATTATTTAACAAATAATTTAAAAATTATTATTTAAACTAATATTGCTTATACTAAAATATTAAAAATGTATAATGATATTCACATTCTACTGTTACTCAGCCATTAAGAAAATCAGCTGCCTAAATTAATGACAACTTTATCAGAAAATAAAGCAGATGTGTTATTGAGAAAATTCTAATATTAAATATTATGGTTGTCATGTATCAACAATATTATATGTGTAAAAGCAATTATTGTCTCATTGACATGCCACAAAATATTTTGCTTTTTAATTGTTTTAAATCATATATTCATTAATAATTAACTATTGGCATATTCATAATTCATATATAATGGGAAATGCTTTCTGACTTTTTGCTTTATTTAATATTGAAAATTTGGAAACAAGAAAATAGAATTTACTAAGTAGAGATGATTTTGTAAGCTATATTTATATGGGTGAAGGTACCAATGATTGGTTATGATGGGACATTGATAAGAAAGTGTATTACTACATGGAAAAAAGTTGTTTCTTAATATCATCACAAAGAAATTAGTGGATAGTCAAAAACATCCTCCTTATTTTGATTCTAGAAGATACACAATGAATTAGATTTCATACAAATGAAATCAGATTCCATCGGAGTGGTGATTTGCTTTTATCACTTAGTGATTTGGTAGGTTCTTGTGATACAACTGTGGCTTGTAACTGCATGTGTCTATTAGAAATCGGAAACTTTCAGGAGATGGGAATGGAGATACCAATATGGGCAACTCTTCCATTTAATAGCCATCATCATAACATAAAAGAGCAAATCCCAAAGATACACTTTGTATAAGTGATTCACAGAAAAAAAAAGGGGGGGGAGGTTGAAAGTAGGAATGAAAATAAAGTGAGAGAATATTATTACTCCAGTAAAGTATCTGACAGTTTCTTAAGTAGTTACACTTCTACCCAATGAAGCAGTGACTCCACACACTGGTATAAAGGATAAAACCATAAAACGTCTGTTCAAATAAATATTTGGACAAGCATGTTTGTAGCAGCTTTATTCAGAATAGTCCAAAATTAGAAAAAACTTAAATCCATTAATAGAGGAATGATTAGATGAGGTGTCATGTATTCATACAGTGGATTATAAAGCACCAAAAAAAACAAATCAAACAAACAAAAAACCTACTGATAGTGTGAAAACATGGTTGAAATGCAAAAGCCTAACAAACAAAAAAAACGGATACAAAAATACAATACAGAATTCTGTATACTTCTTTATCTAAAATTTGGTAGCAATGAGAAGTAATTCATAGTCAGTGAAGATGAAAAGTAAGGCATTCTCATTCAATAGGTTAAATGATTTTCAAATAACTTAACTATCCCAGAACAAATATCAAGAACATTTATAGGAATATAAAAAATAGCCAATGTCTAAAAAGGAAAAATTCACAAAGTCCAGCATCCAATAAAAAAATTAGTTGGTATGTAAAGAAAGCAGCCAAATGCAACCCAAATGAAAAGAAAAATGACTCATAGAACTAGATGCCCAAGTGATTCACATGATGAAAATATTACAGAGGGCATTTAAAACCTTTTTATGACTATATACCATATGTTAAAGAAACTAGATGAAAGGTTGAAGATCTTAAGATATTCTAGAGATAAAAATGGCAATATCTGAGATGAAAAATAAAATATCCTGGGTGGAACCATGTTGAATTAGACATTTCAAGAGGAAAGTTTAGTATACTTGAATATAGCAATATAAAGTTTCCAAAATAAAATACAAAGAGGAAAGTTTACTTAAAAAAAAAAAACTGATAAGCAGTGATCTGAGAAACAACTCTAACCTGTTGGTTAGATACATGAGTATTGTCCCTGAAGAAAGAGGAACAAAGTTATTTGAAGAAATAAAGGTTGAAAATTATCAAAATTGAGCAAAACTATTATTCAAACAAATCAAAGAACTATAAGAACAAAAAATATGAAAAGAACTACACCAACATACATTATAACCAAATTACTTCAAGACAGTGATAGAAAATCTTTAAAACAGTAAAAGGAAAAGGATAACAAAATAATAAGGACTTCTTCAGAAGCGATGCTAGATAGAAAACAGTATAGCAACTTCTTTAAAGTAATAAAAAAACCCCCGTCAATTTAGAATTTTTATCCAGTGAAACATCTTTCAAAAAAAATAAAGCCTTATGCAGACAAAGGGAGACATTCATTATAAGAAATTTTAGAGTCCTTTGAAAGAAGAAAATAATAGTAAAAAGAAGCCTAGTTCTACAAAAGATAATTAAGAACACTAAAAAATGGTGACTACATGAGTAAATATAAAGAGTTACTATTATTTAGCATCTTTAAATGAATTGATCAAAGCAAAAAATAATAAGAGTCATTTCAAAGTACACAACATATGTAGAAGTAAAAAGCATGACATGAATAATGCCAAATCTTGGAGAAAAGAAATGTAATTGAACTACTCTAATGTTGTAATACTTAAAACATAGAATATTTACTGAGATAGATCATATCCTGGGCCATAAAACCAGTATTACTAAATTGAAATGTGTTTGAATAAAACAAAATGAATTCTCTGCCCACATGGAACTGAATTAAAAATCAAGAATAACATTTTTGGCCAAATATTATAATATTTTGGGAAAACACCATACTTCTAAGTAATTTATGACCCCAAGAAGAAATCAAAAGCTAAATTTCAAATATTTAGCAACGAATGAAAAGGAAACACAATATGTCAATATTTGTGGGGTACAGTTATAGCAGAACATAAAAGGGAACTTATACTACAAAATTCCTTTTTAGAAAGAAATATATCTCAAATCAATGACTATGGTTTCCACCTCAGGAAACAAGAAAGGGAAAACGAAACAAAAACATGAAGTGCAAGAAAGAACATAATACATGTCAGAGTGGAAATCAATGAAAATAAACACATGGAGAAAATAAGTGAAATTAAAAATTTATCCTAACATTCATTCCTGATAAAAACTCTCCTCAAAAAGTAAATGGAAGGAAATTTATTCAACCTGGTAAAGGTCTGAAAAACTATAGCTAACATCATACTTAAACTGTTTCCCCTGGAACAGGACCAGGACGACTGCTGTTTCAACTACTACACTACATTGTTCCAAAGATGATAGATATGTTCCCCATTTTGTTTGAGCTAATGTTTTGCAAATGTTCACATATGTCAAAATTTGACAAATTGTACCCTGCAAACCTGTATGTCAGGTATACCTCAAGGAAACTGTCAAAATTTGTGTATCATATGGCATCTAAATTATATCATAATAAAAATATTACTAGAAAAAATAGTATGAGTGATTTCTATCTCAGGAATTTTGAGATTTTTATTCCATACATTATACAAAGAATTGAAGAAATAATACATCTTGGAAAAGAGGAGAATATCAAGTCTAATTCTAGTCCAAAGTTTCCCACAGCCATTAGCTATATACATTTAGTCTATATCTCCCAAATTTATATGTTTAAATATATAAAAATATATACATATATATGCACACATATATATGTATATGATATAGAAGTCTATATATCCCCCATATTTATATGTTTAAAACAAATCCCCCAAGTGATGGTATCTGGAGGGGAGGTGTTTGGGAGATGATTAGGTCATGTGGGTGGAGCTCTCATGAATGCAGATAGCACTGTTTCAAAGAATTTGCTTGTTCTTTTCACCATGTGAGGTTATACCTTATAGAGAGAAGACAGCCATTATGAGCTGGGAAGGAGGCACTCACCAAATACTCGATATGCCAGTACCTTGATCTTGGACTTGCCATCCTCTAGAGCTGTGGGAAATAAATTTCCATTAGTCATAAACCACTCACTCAATGTGTCCGGTTACAGCATATGTGTGGTCCAGGCTAGAACATATAGTCCAACCTGAATGGACTAATACAACACTGAACCAGAGTGGTTTTTCTAAATGTTAATCTGAACATTCCAGCTCCCACATTAAGGCTTTTCCTTTGACTCCACATGAGAAAGCACTTAAAAATGACATGCAGATTCATCCACTGCTTCTGTGTAACCCTGTCTTTATCTCTCAGTAGCATCATAATTCCATCTTTGAGCCACCCCATTCTTTCTCTCCACCCATGGCAAGCTGAGCTACTTGTTGCTTGAACATATTTTAGATTGCCCTGCACAAGCTCGCTCTTTAGTTTCTTTCAAATTCTTTTTGTCTGCATAGAGAATTCATCTTCCTTGTTCATGTCCCTTATACTTCCACCAGAGAGGTACTTTGACCCTTCAGATTATATCAGATTCCTTTGCTATGTTAGATAAGTGGAATGAATAGTCAAATTTATATGCACAAAAGATAATTTTGCACCAAGAATATTAGACAGAGTTGAAGGGAAAAAAATAAAACTCTAAATAAAAAATAATAGAAAAAAGGAAGAAGTATTTTAATTTCAATTCCCACCCATCTGATTATGAATTAGAAATTGTGCATAAGGAATAACATGGAGGAAATTAGGAGAAGGAAGGGAAAAATGAAGGGGGGGAATCAGACTGGGAGACGAACCATGACAGACAATGGATTCTGGGAAACAAACTGGTGGTTTTAGAGGGGATGAGGGTTGGGGGATAGGTTAGCCCGGTGATGAGTATTAAGGAGAGCATGGATTGCATTGGGTGTTATACACAAACAATGAATCATGGGACACTATATCAAAAACTAATGATGTATGTATGGTGACTAACAAAATATAATAAAAGTCATAACAAAAAAGAAATTATGTATAAAGTTTAATGGCATTGACTATTTAAATGATAAAAGACAGCATCTACTAGCTCAGATAATTTAAATGATAGTTAAGATGACTCTGAAGGTGACTCCAAATCCCAAATTTTGATAGCTCCAAACTTATCTCTTTCACTTCCATTAATAACAGAGAGCTCAATGCTTAGAATCTCTCTGGAGCTATATTTTTGCATCCTTCAATATGAGTGGATGTAACATTCTTTTACTGCTCAAGACTTCATATTCATCTCAAACAACTGGAGGTAACAGATCAGGGATACAAAGCAAGGAAAGTAATAATAAAAACTGAAATAATTAGATTTCAACTTTATTTTTGAGCAAATAAAATAGAAGTTGAAAAAACAAGTTAAAAAAGATTTATTTATTTGCTTCTTTAATTTAGAAGCGTGTAATGAAGAAAGAAATGTAGAATATGGTTAAATAACATCTTGGGATAAGCAGAAATCCACAAGGGACATTTTGTAATTTTTACTCAGATTAACATATCTAGAGCCTTTTTGGAATTTTAAAGAATGCAAACATTTTTTTTTTAAAGCAGTTTTCCTAAACATTTGCCCACCTGAAAATTACCTAGGAAATTTATTAAGTTGTGTATTTCTGACATATTTCTTCACAATTTTGGGTCAATTGTATAATGTGTTCCAGGGGTCTGAATTAAAAACAAAAACAAAAACAAAAACAAAAACACATCAGGTGATTTGTATATGGGTGATCTTGAACCACATTTTTATAACCACCAAAGTTGAGATCATTCAAAAATTTATGTCCCGCAAACAAATCCTATGATATTTTGACATATGTTTTAGCATATTTCACCAGGGTTTTCTGGCCTGCATCTATTTAGCTATTTTGTTTGAAGTCTTAGTGTATAGTGAAGCATTCAAATATGTGCTGTAGGAAGGACAGAATTGATTTTTCTATAGGCCTAGTGGTTAAGAACAGACTTTGCAATAGTTAGAAATCTGGGTCTAATCTTGGCTTTGCTGTGGTCTGAATTTAATTAATCATCTCATATCTATTTTTCTTCATCTTTATAATAATAAATAAAACTTTACTTATAGTTTGTAATAATTAAATCATGATATAGATATAAAGTGCTTGACACAGTGAATATAGTTAACACACAGTGTATTAGTTATCATTATCTCAGTAAGAGTTGCCAATTTTCTCACATAAAAACAAAGTGTATACTTTAAATGACAGATTTTAGGTACTTGATTAAAAATAAATAATAAATTAAATACCAGTTTGTAAGGCATTATTAGGTAAGGCATTATGTGCAACCAGTATCTAATTTCTAATAATATGAGTGAAATTATACTTTGCTTTTAAACCACTAAGATTTACTTTGGAATTATCGTCTAGGAGCACAATGTGCAGGATATGTAGCTAAAAAAATAACTAAGTGAAATAAAATAAATACAATGTTGCTATACATAAACTTCTAATGTGATTAACTAAAACATTTTCCTACACAAAGCTTAAAAAATAGAGTATTTTCTTGCACAACAAATGTACATTCTTTAGTAAATATTAATCCTATTAAATGTTAGTGTACTTAATGTGATTAAAAAGAGGACTTATTGATAAAATATTATCACCATTATTTATTTGTAAATACTATCTTAAAGTTGCTGATGGTATCTAAGCAGAAACAAATAACAACCAGGTAAAGATAAGTAAAATCACCATAGGTATGGAACTGCCAGTGTTTGGGCATCTAATTTCAATGTAAATCTATTGGCTTATCAATTACAACCGTAAGTGTAAGAAGTAGAGTCAGTATAAGAAAGGCTATCCAATTATAGAACTATGATGATACATTCCTAAATGCACTTAAAAGATAGATATTTCTTTTAGGTAATTGAAAAAGAAATGAAGAGCTATACTAAATGCATGGTTTCACAGCAGTTTGAAAATACAAACTTCATGAGGGAAAGGGAAGAAAATTGCTTTTATATCAGAGAAGCCCTGGGGAAATTAGTAGAGTGTAAGAGCGTGTGTGTGTGTGTGTGTGTGCATGCAGATGTGTGTGTGCTTGTGTGTGCACATGTGGGTGCCTGTGCGTGTGTGTGTGTGTGTGTATGCATGTATATGTGTGTGTGTGTAATGCAGAGTGGTGGGTTGGAAGAGTATATGTACTTTGTAGCCTTATTTTCTTATTTTTTTCTTTTTCTTTTCTTCTTCTTCTCCTTTTTTTTTTGAAGAGCTAAGGCTTACCTGAAAGGAAAAAAAAAATCACAAGCTGTGCTTTCGAATAGATTTCTATTTTCTAGGTTAATTCTTTCTTTAGTTGAAGTCTACTCCTTAATCTGAGGTGGTACTGTGAACATAAACCTGACCTCTCTGGTGTGAAATACAAACAGCTTTCAATTACTGAAAATCTGTAATAAAGATTAAACCTTCTGCTTAAGTAATTAACTTTGAGAAAGTAGAAACCATTCATGAATTTTTAAAATTCTTCTTCTTTGCTATGGATTCAATCTTGTGACCATAAGGACACAATGTGACTTTCAAATCATCATCAAGTATGAAAAGTTGTTTTCTGTAAATTGAAAAATTTACTATAGAGTTAGCCATAAGGTGAAGAAAATAACTATTAAAGTGTTGGAAGAATGTATATTTTTATATATATGTAGAAGTGATCAGTTAGAAACACGTTCTGTGTCCCTGTTATTCTTTATTTAACTTTATTTATTTAAAATTTCAATCATTAATTTATTTTTTAATTCATCAAGAATAATAGTTGACCACATGTAGTTTTGAGAAGTATTTTTCATACTAATGATTCCATCACAGACAAATATATAAATTTAGGAAGTCAAATGTTTTGAAACTCTGAAGGAATATGGTATTAGATAATACAAACTCCTTGAAACTATCAGAATGAATGAAACCAAAATCCATTGCTAATTAGTCGAATTCCCAAAATGTCATTTTTTAAAAAATGGCATTCTTGAGGCTCCTGGGTGGCTCAGATGTTTAAGTGTCTGCCTTCAGCTCAGGTCATGATCTCCATGTCCTGGGATGGAGCCCCATGTCAGGCTCCCAGCTCAGCGGGGAGTGTGCTGCTCCTTCTCCCTCTGTCTCTCACCCTGCTTGTGCTCTCTCTGTCTCTGTCTCAAACGAGTAAATAAAAAAAAAAATAAATAAATAAATAAACAAAAAAATGGCATTCTACATATAAAGAACAGGTTTTTGTTGTTGTTTTGTCACAAATACATCTGTACATGTGATCTGTTACTGATCCTCAACCTTGCCAGAATAGCTTGATAGAGGTATGCCAGGAAACAGGCTGGAGATCTTGAGCAGTTCACAACTAATTGTAGAAATAAGACAATATGGGAAAGGGAAATGAGAACGGGGCCGGGCGTGGGGTATGAACTAAACATTAACCAATAACCCCTTTCAACTTTACTTTGCATTATCAGCTCTCGAGTCTTGCTTCACTTATGCAGTGATCTTAACTTTGTGGGTAGCAAATACCTCTGACATTGTGGTTAAACATACTCTGAAAAGCACCTCGGCCAATAGGCAAACATGAGGAAACTTCCATACCGGAGTTGCAGGGGGTTTATGGATTCTCTAAAGGCTACTCATCCTTTGACTTGATGTTTTAGTGCCAGGTATATAAATTCTGTGCCCAAGTATATAAAGTATAAAGAAAATTAATCATGATAAAAGAATGAGATCTTGTCATTTCTAACAATGTGGATGGATCTAGAAGGCATGTTAGTGAAATAATCGGTCAGAGAAAGACAATATATGATTTTACTCATATGTGAAATTTAAGAAACAAAGCAAATGAACAAAGGAAAAACGATACAAACAAACAAAAAAACTAGACTCTGAAGCAGAGAAGAAACTGGTGGCTGCCAGAGAGGAGGTGGGTGGGGGAGAGGGCCGAAATAGGGAAAAAAAAGTAAAAAAAAGTTTCAAGCACCAGAAACCTTGCAGTTAATTCATTGCAGAAAAATAATTATATTATTCAGAGCCAACAAGCGGGGAACAAGATGAGAACAATGTAATCATTAGAAGAAAATTTCACCATTGCAATAGAATCTACATTTCTTTTGGAATCTCTGATTACCTGAATTGCATAAAATTAAGATTTCATTTTGTTTCTTTCTTTCGATTGTGAGATCACTATGCTGTGAGGAAGTCCAGGTTAACCCACTACAAAAAGGGAAGTGTAGGAGAGAATTAATCGATGGCCAGTACCCATTTTCAGGCACGTAAAAGAGAACATCTTGAAGCCTTCAGCCCTAGTAGAGCTGTCAGATGACTACAGATGCATAAGTAATCCTCACCTACAGAACTGTAAAAATAATATAGTGTTGGTTTTGGCTCTTACATATTTTTTAAATGTAGCAAAAGCTAACAACAAATCCCGGTGGAGATACCCATAATCGTCTTTCCGGCTCTGTAATTTGCCACTGTCCACAATCCACACTCAACCCTGTACCACCACCACACCTGGAGGAACTTCTAGATTCCTTCCACACTTCATGGAATGGAAGGGGCATAAAACGCCCCAACTTCTGGAGTCCATTTGTCTGACCTGTACTTGTCAATGTACTCTTGAACCTTTCTGGTTTAAAGAGCCTTTTAGAATCCCTTGATTTCTTTTGGGTAAATGTTTAGTTTTTCATCTCTTCTCTTTCATGTCCTCTTCCCCAGGGTGGCAGTGAGTTACTGAGAAAGAGGATATGATGGTGCTGTGGCAGAGACTGTCATCTGCCCTCTGCCCTTTTTCTCTTCTCTGATCTCTGGGTAAGGCAGCTTGTCTATTCTGCAGGATTACCATAGCTGGGAAATTTGTTGTTGTTCTCCTGGTTTGGTAAAGTTCACTGGTCCTTTTGTTATCACTCAGTACCACCTTGTCTGTGGTGAATGCTATAGAAATTTTTTGATGTTTTACTGCTGTTTGATGCTCATCCCGAGTCTGGTTTCAGAAACCCTTTCCCCCTACCAGACGGAATGCTATTCTTTCTATTAGCTATCTTCTTACAACCTCATAGAGATTCTGAAAATCTGAATCCCTTCCATACCTCCTGGGAATCAAAGGAGCTATAGGAGTGATCAGAGGGTAGGAGTGAGAGGGCTTCAGCTCTTCTCTCTGTCGAATCAAGGCATGTTGTCTCTTTGCCCTGAGGTGACTGCCCTATACTGATTCAAAGCGACTCTGTACTCTTCTGTCCCCAGATATTAAAAATTGGGAACCAGGAATAAAGATGTCTTGCTTCTCCTTTCTGGCACCAAGTCCATCTCTAGAAGTTCACCCCAGATAGGCCAGGAAGGATGTGCATATTCAGGCACTCTTTGTTTTGCTTTTATCCTCTCTTTCACACAGACTCAGGATTTTCCTGACACTTATCCTTCCTACCAGTCAGTGATTTTGCCTTCATTTCATACTCCTTTCTTGCATGTTATTTGTGTCTTTCACTTCCTAGGTCCGTGATGTTGGAATGGCTGCCAAGGAACATTGACCTATATGTAAGAGAAATGGATAGGGGCAACTGGGTGGCTCAGTCAGTTAAGCGTATTACTTCAGCTCAGGTCATGATCCCAGGGTCCAGGCATCCAGCCTCAAGCTCCATGCTCAGTGGCGTGTCTGCTTCCTCTCCTCCCTCGACCTCTCTACTCGTGCGCTCTCTCTCTCAAATAAGTAAATAAAATCTTCTAAAAAATGGATATATTTGGGTTGCTTGGGTGGCTCAATGGGCTAAAGCCTCTGCCTTCGGCTTGGGTCATGATCCTGGAGTTCTGGGATCGAGCCCCGCATCCGGCTCTCTGCTCAGCAGGGAGCCTGCTTCCTCCTCTCTCTCTGCCTGCCTCTCTGCCTACTTGTGATCTCTGTCTGTCAAATAAATAAATAAAATCTTAAAAAATGGATATATTTCCAAAATAAAACCATTATATGCATACTTAGCCTTTTCCCTTTTTGCGAATAAAATTCAAAATCCTTTTTTTAAATAAAACTCTAATCAGGATGGTACTCCCTTTAGTCGAGCCTCCATAGGAATGCAACTCATTTGTGGTTTTTTTTGAAAAATATGGTTGTTAGCCTTCCTGGACTACATAGATGAGTCAGGGAATAAATCTAAAACAGTAAAAGCAAAACAAAAAACAACAAAGATCCTTGCTACTATAAGTAGCAATGCAAATTTCAAACCCCTTAACTGCTTCTTTTGTCCTCCTCTGCCTGTAGTATACATTCTCTTATTCCGTCTGACCATCCTGTCTCCATTCGTTTTATTTTTAACTTCACTTAAATGTCCCCTCCTTCAGGAAGTCTCCCGTGACAGTCCTTATTCCCTATTCCCAGCTCCCATAGTTAGGTGCTCCCACAGTACCCCAAAGACTAATTATCTCCCTCTCTCCCTCCTTTCTTCCTTCTCTCTCTCTTCCCTCATTCTTCCTCTTCCTTTCTCATCTCATTCTCTCTCCCAGTGTGGCTGTGAGCTGTATGAGAACAGCATCTATCTTGGCGTCCCAGTGTCCATCACAATTCTTGACACACAGTAAGTATTAAATAAAAGTTGAATTAAAAAAGGAATGTACATATCTCTACATAAAAAAAAATCAAAAGATAACTAGATGGCTGATCGCTAAACACAAAATTAGAGCAAGAGAAGGAAGTTTTAGCCTCCAAATGATTATCATTGGGTTGTGATTTTCATATACATCCATCTTCACAATACCATGAGGACCTCTGTGTGCTTAAAACCCTATAAAAATGTCCTGATCCAAGGCACTGTGGCACCTGGGTCACGCTTGCACAAACAGAAGCTGTGACAATGATTTTTCTAGGCTTCTATTAGTTAGTAATTCTTTCCTGATTGAAATTGAATTTCTTTAGACATTCTATTACTTTCTAATTAATTTTTTTCTAACTTTAAGATGTACCTATCCATTTCTGATTTGATCCATTCTGTTAATTTTGTACTTTAGCTCCCTGATGACAATCTTCTTGCCCTCATTTTTGAGTTCTTTTATTTATCATCCAAACTAACATGCTTTTGAGAGTGAGCAGATGCACTATTAATAATTATGACAGAACAATAGGCATACGTCTATTTATGGTTTATGGACTGGTTGGCAAACTGAGATGTCACCTTACTTTTTCATCTCTTAGAGAATATTCACAATGGTGCAAATTGAATCCCTGCCCAAAACCCTAGTCTGAGGGCAGGCAGATATATTTATTTTCTTACTATAAAAGACAGAGTGTTCGGGAGTTGATGGTGACACTTAATTATAAAAACCGAACTTCAGTTAAACAACTTTAGAAAGCATAGAACATATGAATAGGCAAACAGTTAAAACAAAGTAAAATAAGTAACTGTAATATATTAAGTACTTAAACTCTACATGTCTCTGAGACAGATGATATCTTATCATAAACAAATACACAAAAAGCAACCTCTTGTTTTGAACGTATTTGGATGTCTTTTGTGAAGCTATACATTCTATTGATAATAGAGACAGAGTGCTGATCTTTTTGTACTTGTGATTTTTCCAAGTTCCACGCTCTCTAGTTTGTGTTTCTCTGATTCCCATCAATTCAAAATACCTTTTGTTATAAGAGATTTTTTTCTCCTTCTTCCTTATGAAGTTCAAATTATTCAGTTTCCAAATTCCCTCTAGTTCACCTCCGCTTATACTACTATGATTTTACTTTCCTCCACTTTGGGAAAAACAAACAAATGCAACCCCTCCCCACGCACATGTACAGAGACACACACAGAGAAGTACACATCTATACTGTCATGCATTTCCAACTCCTCCCCTCTATATAAGTAGGTATTTATCTTTCTTCACTGTTTGAGATTAAAGTTTTAAAAAAATTGTCTTCAAGTAATTAAACTTTGAGAGTGAAAATACCAAGTCAAAATGGAGAGACATTACATGGAATATTTCCGATTCACTGAATTCCAAAAATTAAAATAAAAATCACGTCAACAGGAAAGAAAAATGTCTAAATAAATATTATAAATTTTTGAAAGAGTAAAGATTATGTCTATATATTTTCAGTTAGTTGACTAATATTCAGTGTAATAGTGATGCTTAATTTGACTTCCTCAATTTTCCATTAGGGATATGAAGGAAGGAAGGAAGAAGGGGAGAAGGAGGAGCAGAAAAGCAAAGGGAGAGGAAAGAGAAGAGAAGAGAGGAGCTCAAGCGAAGGCGAGAGGGAAACAGAATTTGGGACCATTTTTGTTGAAATCCTTTAAGGGGCACTGATATTTAAAGTCGGAGTGGTAAAAACAAATAAACAAACAGAAAACACCAAAACACAGATGACAAGTAGGGGCAGTTTGACGTCTATTCATAGCTCTTTTAGGAGACTGTAGCTGACCACCCCACTGAAGGATTGGACTTTCTCCCCCTTTTTTGTATTCATGTTGGGGAACAAGACATGACTCTGGTACTTGATTTAGCCGCCTCTGTTGCCCACACTGGTTTCGCCATCTGAGAGCCAATTTGCCACATCTCCCATGCTCAGGGCTGTCTCAGAGGCCCTTCCTGCCTGCTGTAATAGAGGCCTGAGGAGCTCTTTGGGGGGGCCTCTACTGGCTGCCCTCGTAGGACTTGAAACAAACTTCGCCCATCCCTTCCGGTTCCGTGAAGTGCCTTACTCGGACATGGATCTGATGTACCCAACAGCTGACTGAAGGAAGGATCCGGGAAACAGTTCTGGGAAGCGCGGGAGAGTTAATGCTCCATGGGGAAGCTTTGCACAATGAGATGCAGAAGCTGGGAAAAAGAGGATAAGCCCTTTTCCTTCGCCCCACAACCGCGGTGTTCAGGTGCAGTGTTCTCCTCCACTTATCCCCTGCGACTGAGCAGCCAGCCATGGGTCTGAGATAACTAGGGTCGGGGAGCAACGAAACACTTTGCATTTGTTTTCCTTCTAACCTCTTTCTTCCTAGTATCGTCTTTCTTGCCTAGGATCCCACCTCCTAACAAAAGCTTCACTTTGTATCTGGCTGTATTTTCTAGGGAAACCATCCTAAAACAGTGTATCTCTATTTTTTCATATTGCTAGAAGTGGAAGTTCACTTTGATATGGATTTTTATAGATGTCAATGAATTTCGTTTATTTGGTTATATCAACTTTTGGTCATTTTTAATCTAAATTTTTCTGAAGTCCATCTCTTCTTATACATTCCTACTACACTGCCTAAGTAGTGAATATAGTATCAGGCTTCTATTTACCAATTTCTCCTTTAGTTCCTGGATTCATCCTCCATGCAGTTGTGGGATGATCTCCCTAACCTAACTGAATATGCTTTCCTTTTACTTTAAAACCTTTTAATGGGGACACCTGGGTGGCTCAGTGGGTTAAAGCCTCTGCCTTCGGCTCAGGTCATGATCCCAGGGTCCTGTGATGATAAGATAAAATCTTATCTTTAAGATAAGTGCACAGGGCTTCCTTTGAGCTGTATTTCTTGTTCTCATTGTTCTGCCTAGGACACCTCACCTTCCCTCTTCTAACTTGGGTTAAATTCTACTCTTGCTCTAGGGCAGTAGTCCTTGAACTGTTGGGAGTCATCTACCTTTTGCAATTTAGGTGAAAGCTATGGAATTACTCTTTCAAAACAAAACAGAGCAAAAGAAAATGTCCATATGCATTTTGCTCAACATTTATTATGTTTTTTTTAATTTTTAAATTTTTTAAATAAACATATGATGTATTATTAGCCCCAGGGGTTGCTCAACATTTAGGAGGAGAATGATCCTTCACCTTGCTCCCAAATCTACTCTCATTCAAAAGTTCATCTCCTCTATTTAATTACCCCTAGCCTGAGGTGCTAGACTCCCTTGAGGAGTCTTCCTGATTTCTTGATGTTATTGCTTCTGGTAACAAGATCACCCTGAGAGCCCAGATTGTGCTTCCCTCATTTTGGATTCTGCAGTGTCTGTCATGTAAGGGGCAAATAATCTTTATGTGTTGAAGGAACGAAGTAAACGAATTTATTTGTTCCACCCACTGGATCATAGAGATTCTCAGGACACAACTGATGCGATTCACCAGACACACAGTAAAAATTATTTCACAAATGAAGATGGGCTTATAGAATGGCTGAGTGATGGTTTCATGACAGAACTAGAGCTAAAACCACTTTCTCTTGATTATAAGTTCTTGAATGCATGCTTATGTTTTGTATTTAGAACAAAACAAAACAGCTTTAGCCTGTTTCCTTGACTATTTTTGCCTTGACACTTTCAGGTTACTAAGAGACAAAGTTTTATCCTGAATATACGTCAAGTCTGTTTTGTAATCTGACCTTCAGAGCAACTTTACTAAAATGTAATTTCTAATATGAAAGATATGTAAGTGAGAGAATGTAACCCAGATGCTTACCAAGTCATCAGACTATTAAAGTTGACAAACATTTTAAAATGGCTCCATAGAACCGCACCTTTCCATTTGGGAGTGTAGGCAAACAGCTTTGTTTTTGTTTTTGCAAATGACATGATCATTTACATTAGGATTCAGAATCTATTATCTAGGCTGGCTGGCTTTGAATACATTATCCCCAAATTTATATACTCCTAATGAGGTTCTCCTTGAAAACATTTTGGGGTTTTTCATTGAGGGCTTCTCTGAAGAATTTAATTATCATTTTATTCAAAATATGAAATCATTTTTGCTTTATATCATAGCAATGAGCTTATTTTATTTTTTCTTTGCTTTTATAGGTTCTTACAACTCTGTCAAAAGCAAGGACTTTATTATATAACCTATTAACTTTTGTTTTTCCTAATAATAGATCATCATATGCTTAATGTTTTTAACTTATTTCTCCTATAGTTGCCTGAAAATCTTTTTTCATTTTGTTTTATTTTATTTCTTTTCAGTGTTCCAGAATTCATTGTTTATACACCACTCCCAGTGCTCCATGCAATACATGCCCTCCATAATACCCACCACCAGGCTCACTCAATCCCCTACTTGCCCTCCCCTTCAAAACCTTCAATTTATTTCTTAGAGTCCACAGTCTTTTATGGTTTGTCTCCCCCTCCAATTTTCCCCAACTCACTTCTCCTCTCCATCTCCCAATGTCCTCCATGTTATTCCTTATGCTCCACAAATAAGTGAAACTGTATGATAATTGACTCTCTCTTATTTCACTCAGTGTAATCTCTTCCAGTCCTGTCCATGTTGACACAAAGGTTTGGTATTCATCCTTTCTGATGGAGGCATAACACTCCATTGTATATATGGACCATATCTTCTTTATCCATTCATCAATTGAAGGGCATCTTGGTTCTTTCCACAGTTTGGCAACTGTGGCCATTGCTGCTATAAACACTGGAGTACATATGGCCCTTCTTTTCACTATATCTGTATCTTCGGGGTAAATGCCCAGTAGTGCAATTGCAGGGTCATAGGTAAGCTCTATTTTTAATTTCTTAAGGAATCTCCACACTATTTTCCAAAGTGGCAACATCAACTTGCATTCCTACCAACAGTGTAAGAGGGTTCCGCTTTCTCCACATCCTCTCCAATACATGCTGTTTGCTGTCTTGCTAATTTTGGCCATTCTGACTAGTGTAGGTGGTATCTCAATAGGTTTTGATTTGAATTTCCCTGACTGCTAATGATGATGATGAACATGTTTTCATGTGTCTGTTAGCCATTTGTATGTCTTCTTTTGAGAAGTGTCTGTTCATGTCTTCTGCCCATTTTTTGACGTGATTGTCTGTTTTGTATTTGTTAAAAATCTATTCATGATAGGCATAGGCCAGTGTTTTGATATTCAAATACATTATCCTTAAGTAATTTCCTTGGGGTGGATCAAGCAAGCATTTCTTTTTTTTTTGGTCAGGATTTAATAATTTCACAGCAACTGATAATTTCCTGTCATTCTGCATACAAACAGAGGCAGAATAAGAATTGACAATGTAGAACAAAACAAGCAAATTAAAATATATTTATTGTATTAATAACATACATCAAAAATATTTTTAAAAATTAAGAAAGATGTTTTTTCCCCTATTCCAACCACTAATGAAACAAAATCCTGAACATTACATATTTAATTAAAAAAAAAAAAGAGAGAGTACTTTGAAAAATGGGGAGCAGAAGATAGATTAGCTTGGGAACTTGAGAGCCAGGAAATGACAAAATGTGAGTTTCCCAGGTTTCTTTTTCCTTCAAATATCTTGGACTTGGATTTAAAGATCTAGCATACCAGAAACTGTAATAGACCTTGACACAAAAAGTCCAAATAAAAGCTTGTGCTCTTTCGCCAAAGGACCAGGAAAGGTTCAACCTTACAAAACAGAAACCTTTTAGACAGTTAACCTCTGTACTTCAGGTAAACACCACAGGAAAAAACTGTGGTTTTACAGTGCCAGCAAAGGATGAGTAGAGAGTTTGGATTTCTATCCTTGCAATGTTATAATGGGGTCTCCCAACATAACCACGAGGTAGTGTCAGAGAAGGCCAAAGGGGAATCTGTGCCTTTCATCCCTGCCAGCTGATAATAAGACCACCTTATTCACATTGGTAGAGACTATATGAGGTATATGGATCTCCACTCTCACCTAGTGGTTTCAAAATGGTTCTTCTCTTTCCTCATGGAGGTGGTATCAGAGGAGGCATATCGATTTAGGACTTTCACCACTGTCCAGTTGTAATAAGAAGACCTTCACCAGAATGTCAGTGGAGACCACGTGAAGAGCTGGAACCTTCGTACTATGCTAAAGTTACAAGTTCTGCCTTGTCCCTGACTGCGGAGTATCACTGAAGGCTGATTGGACAAACTGGACTTTTACCTTCACTTGACATTTCAGTTTACTCATCTGAACACTCCTAATAGCTGGATAGCTCACTTTTCACTCAAACACACAACACATTTGCTGAATGGCTTCCATGTGCCAGTATGAGAAATACAGTGGAGGACAAACGGTATTGGTCTTCTTGAAGGTTTTTGAGATGATAGTCCCCCTTCCCCTGTGGGCATGGTGCCAAGAGAAATCCAATGAAAATAAAAGATTTAAATAAGACCCAGAGTCTGATAACGTAATATGAAAATGTGCATGTTTTAACTGAAATACATCTCTTGTATCAAGAAACAGGAAGACCTCAAGCTGAATGGGAAAAGACAATCAGTAGATGACAACACTGAGATGGCAGATGTTTGAATTACCTTAAAAGAAAAAAAATAAATAACAACCATGATGAAAATGTTTTCACAGCAATTATGACCATTCTGGAAACAAATGTCTCAAATAAAAATCTCTGGGCACCTGGATGGCTCAGTTGGTTTAGTGTCTCCTGTTTGCTCAGGTCATGATCTTAGGGTCCTGGGATCAAGCCCTGTGTCAGGATCCCTCTGCCTCTCCCCCCAGCTTGTGGTCTCTCTCTCTCTCTCTTGCTTGCTCTCTTTTTCTCTCTCTCTCTCAAAATATATATATATATATATATATATATATATATGTATATTTAAGAAAAAATAAAGGTCTCAGTGAAGAAATAGAAAATCTCAGCAAAGAAATAGAACACATAAAGGACAACCAAATTTTACAGCTAAAAAAACACCAACTGAATAAAACCTCAGTGAGTGGGCTCAATGGTAGAATGGAGGAGACAGAAGAAAAAAAAGGATAAACTAGAAGATAGAACAATAAAAATTACATAACCTAAATAACAAAGAGAAATATTAAGTATTAACCTCAGTCCTTTAAGTGGCAGAAAAGTCACAAAAACAAAAAAAGTCAATTATTTTTCCCAAAGTATTTTTATGATTATGTTTAAAAGATCCAACTAAGGGGTTCCTGGGTGACTCAGTGGGTTAAAGCCTCTGCCTTCAGCTCAGGTCATGATCCCAAGGTCCTGGGATCGAGCCCCACATCAGGCTCTCTGCTCAACAGGAAGCCTGCTTCTCCCTCTCTCTCTCTCTGCCTGCCTCTCTGCCTACTTGTGATCTCTGTCTGTTGGGTAAATGAATAAAATCTTAAAAACAACAACAAAAAAGATTCATCTAAATACTGGATTTTAAATTTTCAGTTTGTTATGTTGGCATTAACTTATTACTGTCTTAGTTTCTTTTTGGTACTTTCTATACAGAGGAAAAAATTGAGAATGAAGAATATATCCATATTTTGAATAAGTTTCACTATATAGGAGTAATCTTGAAGAAATTCTTTTTCTACTCTTTAATACAAACTGGAAACATTTCGGTTTTGCTTCTTTTAAATCCTTAAAATAATGAAGTAGACTCAGGGAATCTCTTGGGTTACCTTTTGTTCCTCCAAACCACAGTGTAAGTATATTTAAAAATAACATACAGACATTTTTACAAAATTGTGTATAAACTCTGGTGTTGAACCCAAAATTTACAGACATAAAGCTAAATGTTAAAATTCCTTTGAGCATGACTGTATCTTTTTGTACTATCAAACCATTCTCAATACATCATAATCACAACAAATTCTAATTCCTCAGCTTTTATTAGAATCCCTAAGGCAATTTTCTCTGCCAATTTTCAAATAATCTCACAGCATGGCCTTGAGGATAATATTGGAAAGTGTTTGGTAAATTGAAAATGCCTGTCTGTAATGTGACAATCTGTACATCTCAGTTCTCCATCCAGAGATCAACAGGCTCAAAAATACATAGGACAAGGTGAAATGATAATGTATAAAAGCACCTCATGAGTGGAGACAGATTCTTTTTAATCCTAGAAAAACCTTTTAGTTGTCATTTCATCTCTCAATATACCAGTTAATTTCTCAAAATTCTGTAAGAAGGCAGAGACTATCCTTCACTGTAACTTCCATGAGAGCACACAAAGGCACACGTCAGTCACTCAATAAGTATGTTATGTGATTGAGTGAAGAATGAGCTATGTAGCTTTTAGGAATGTTCAGGTAATTAAATTCAATGGTTTAATATTTAAAGCATGTTGTAAACCCCAGAGTATTATTCAACTAACTAAACTACTTCTTCTCCCTGCTTTTAAATCTAAATCATACTCACGTGCTTCACTCTTAAAACACCCAGATTTTTGTTTGTGTGTTGTTAAGACTTATTTTTGAAGAGCAGTTTTAGATTTGCAACAACATTGAGATGAAGGCATAAACATTTCTCAGTATATTCCTAGCATCGTCACATGCACCGTTTCCCCCCTTATTAATACCACTCACTCAAATGGTACAGACACTAATTGATGCATGATAATCAACCAAAGCCCATAATTTATCTTAGGTTCATTCTTGATGTTGTATATTCTATAGGTTTGGGTAAAAGTATGATGATATATATCCATCATTGTAATGTTATATAGGGTATTTTCATGCCCTTAAAAGTTCTCTGTGGTCTGCTTATTCATTTTTCCTTCTCTCCTCCTGTGGCAACCACTGATCTTTTTTACTGTCTCCGCAGTTTTGCCTTTTCTAGAATGTCATATAGCTAGAATCACACTAGATTCAGTTTGACTAGATTCAGTCTAGAATAAGCTAGAATCAGTTTGTAGTCTTTTCAGGTTGACCACTTTCACATAGAAATATTAATTTAAGATTCTCAGCAACAAAATTTTAAAGTCCTCTTATAGACCCGCCACCTGCTAAGCCTCTTCTTTTTTTTTCAGTCTTCTACTTCAATGGAATTATTGTCTTCATTCATTACAGATTTGAGTTCCTGTGGTTCCACTGAAATCCAACTTTTTTGCTACTCTGTGCTTGAATATAAACATGACTAGAAAAAATAAAAAGGAAAATACTGATTTTCCTAACTTTAAAATTATGATTACTAACCTCAGTGGGGCTTTAAAATATATCTTCCCATTGTTCCTAGATCCACACATTCTAAACCCTGCTTTAGGAGATCACATAATGTATCAACAGAGCCCACTGCCCCTTTTAACTTTGTATTTGGCCCAGCAGGCAACTGCATGGAAAAGAAGAGTGTGTTGTAGATACTTTCAAGGCAGTGTACTATGAAAATCATTCTGATTTTAATAACTTTTTTTGTCTCTTTCAGATTAGAGGTGAATGCATGACAGATACTAGTCATGACCTAGTGCACTAATACCTACACCTTTGTAAATAATCTCACTGAAAGTTAATTCTCTTTGAATCATCCTACTTTGATTGGGCCATCTGTAATGGAAAAAAAAATCCTGAATGTTGTTTGGCAGTGATACTTTTCTCCCACTCTCATACAATTAGTTTTTACCTTTTCCAATCTTCTCAAATGATCTGTAATTATTTTTAATCTTCATTCCCAATTCATGACCTTATTTCCTCCTTCTCTGAAAAAAAAAAAAACAACAACAAAGAAGCAATCTCAACAGAAAGTTTATCATCTCCCACTTCCATGTGCATCTACCCAATGTACCTGAATCCATACATTTATTCTCTGTGGTGTCCATACTTCTATCATGGCTAATTTGCAGTAATCAATATGATTCCACTGACCCTGGAACCCTCAGTTCTCACCAGCTAAGCTAGCCCACACTGGCACAGCTCTGTTTAGACAGCTCTGTTTAGATTTGATCTGTTTATTGTTTTAAGCCCAGTGGCAATTAATTAATATTTTCTGAATGGGATAAAAATAGCAGTTACTATAATTAAGCATTTAATTGATAAATAATTTTTGAATATGGCTGAGTAAACATGATTTTGCATAAGCATTTAGTATGTAATTTAGTTTAAACATATTTGATTAGCTATTGTTTTAAAAAACATGTATGCTTTAAAATTTTCAACTTTTTCTGAATCAGAAAGCAACTTCACTTTTCACAGTTCATTTATTTGACACACTTGGAGTGTGTCTAAGAAAATGAAATATTTTCTTTCTCTATTTTAGTATATGAATTTCTACACCTTACGGGGTAAATAGTAATAGTAAGAGACAGCATATGTTGGCAATTGATTTAAACCAAGAATATACATGTCATTGAGTTAAAATGGGGACTATGTTCTGTGAAATGTGATTAATTGTATTTATTTACAGGTTTCAAGCAGAAGCTGAGGCAGAGTAGAATAATACAAAGTAGAATATTTAAATAGCGGGACAGGAAAACACTCAGTTGGCCGCTGATAATTTTCTTTCAAGGCCAAGTGGAGTGATAAGCATAAGCAAAAGAAATCCATGAAGGTAGAAAATCCCTGAATTCTAGATTAAGGTATTTTCCTCACACTTATGAACTCTATAGACTATAAACTCTTCTCTAAAGTACACTTTACAGTCCTTCTGGTAGTAAAGATAGCCTTCAAGTTGAAAATCAGTGTATACTATAAGCTGAGGATAAATTTCCTTCTGTTCCTTATTGAAACTTCTTAAACTTATTTTTTTGGTATACTTGAATGTGCGGAACAGAATAATTCATATTTAGTAAAAAAATAGCATGGAACAAAAATAGATCAATTATAAATCTTTCTAACTCTTCTCAGGGTACTAATAATATTCTGGTAGTTGTGCTTGTGGGTAAAAATTAAGTTATGTTACAGATTTCTACCTGGTACAATATACAGCTCATATGAGTTTATTGTAGGGAAAATAGACTGCTCTTCCAAAGAGCAGATAAAGCTTTACTGACCCTGGGATCGTGACCTGAGCCAAAGGCAGAGGCTTTAACCTACTGAGCCACCCAGTTGCCCTTTAATAAACATTTTCATTGAAACATGCAACTATTTTGATTTGTCATCTCATAGATTAGAAATATATAGATCTACTAATCTCAATAAATAAAGTCAAATAGTTTGTTTACAAATATTTCAATTTTGTCTCAATCTTTATTTTTTTACTATAAGCATGTCTGAACTGGAGAGGAAAGAAACATAAAAAAAGATTATAATAGAAACTATATGAAGATGGTGAATTTCTTAATGATAAAATATAGCAACGTTTTCATATATTAGCAAATATTAAAACTCAAAAATAAGATATGGGAAAAATCTTATAATATTGAATTCTAACATTGCTAAAATTGTATAGTAATTCTTTCTATTAAGGTTGATTATACATTTTGTCTTTTGAACAATAACTTTCAATTAATAAGTATTTTTAAAAGAATAAATTATGGGATTTTGTCTATTGGTAATTGCCATACTAAATACTTATTAATTTAATAATACAAAAGTTTTTAAAAAGCATTTTATTATTTCAAATATATTAATGTGGATGCTACTGAGAAAGCCAAAAATTTTCCTTTATAAGAATTAGAGAAACCAAAAGGAGGTTGTTTGAGGAATTGGAGAATCCTGTGTGAAGCTCAAGGTAATTAAAAGCAAATATTTTAAATTAAGTGAAAACATGAATTTACTCAGGGAAGAAGAAACAATAAATGACCAATAATTACATGAAAAAAAAAAGCTAACATCCTTATTAATAGTGAAAAAGGAAAAAAATAATTAAAATATTTTAATATCAAAATGTATTGGTCATCAAGTGGAAAATTATTTTTAACATAATAATGAACATATTTATTATAAATTTATGAGAGTGACACATTTCTGACTGACAGTACAGGAGGCAGTTCAAACTTTCTTGAGAGTTTTTGTACAAACTTTCTCAAGAGTAATTGGAAATACTTTGTGTCCTCAGTTTCTGACAGATATTTACTTTGATATTTATTAAAAATGAACATGCAATAATCCTGTCATCTTAATAGGACAAGGGAATTCTGGAAAGATTCTTTTAGCCAGTTTTTTGAGGAACCTCCACACTGTTTTCCAAAGTGGCTGCACCAGCTTGCATTCCCACCAACAGTGTAGGAGGGTTCCCCGTTCTCCGCATCCTCGCCAGCATCTGCCATTTGCGATATCATGGATGGAACTAGAGGGTATTATGCTTAGCGAAATAAGTCAATTGGTGAAAGACAACTGTCATATGATCTCCCTGATATGTGGAAGTGGAGATGCAATGTGGGGGGCTTGGGGGGTAGGAAAAGAAAAAGTGAAAGTAGATGGGGTTGGGAGGGAGACAAACCATAAAAGACTCAATCTCAAAAAACAGACTGAGGGTTGCTAGGGGGAGGGGGCACGGGAGAGGGTGGTGGGGATATGGACATTGGGGAGGGTGTGTGTTATGATGAGTGCTGTGAAATGTGTAAACCCGGTGATTCACAGACCTGTACCGCTGGGGATAAAAATACATTATATGTTTATTAAAAAAATTAAAAAGTAAATTTAAAAAGGAAAAAAAAAAGATTCTTTTAGCCAAATATAACGCTATTCTTTTTCTGTGATGATTGTATTAACAGTTCAATAGTGATCTTTCTCAACTACTGTGTGAGATTACTTGTAAAGATGATGGTTGAGGAAGATAGTGATAAGCTGGTTTGTTCTGTATTGTAACCAAAGGACCACCACAAAAAGGAGGTAGGAATTAGACACAGTATATGTAAAGAAATGATGGTAATGGAGAGTGTGATGCCTTTACCAATAATCATAAAAATCTCAGTGGCGTTACCATGGGGTATATTAAGATTGTTTTCCGCTAACATGAAAGACAAACCAGGTCTTTTAAGTAGCTGGATTTCTTGTACCAACTGCCACGCTGTGCATGACACACAATGTACCACAGATCCTTTGAAGTGTTCACACTCCTCCATATCGGAGTAAGTCATTAGTATTTGTGAGAGAGAAAGATGAAAAAATCTGTGGGGGAGGAAGTATTAAGAAGCATATTTTTTATTTACTAAAATATTGAGCCACAAGATCTAAATTTCATGAAATATTTTAAAATCTTAAGATATAGAGTGTTAGAAAGACACTGTCCATTTCAATAGTCTTACTTTTATTGAAAAGCTATGATCTTTATTTTTTTGGTTTAAGAATTTAGCACGTTCTTTCATTTTCTTCAGGATCTGTCTATGTGGGTAAGATTTATGGGACTTAGAAACTGCATATAAATGAAAAGGTGATGGAAACACAACAATCTCAGAAAACTTTCTAAATGACTTTGTCAATTGCATGAACATGTTGCAATTAATACGAGCACTACCTGAAACAGAATAAACCATATGTGTGTGCAAATGATAGCCTCCTACATTACACAGATCATCAGTACCATCATCTTTCTTATTCAGGTTTAACATTGCATTGAATTCCTTTTGCTGCATAACAAATGATCACAATACGGATGGCTTACACAAATTTGCTATTTCACAGTTTCTGTGGGTCTTCTGTCTAGGCATGGGTTTGTTGAGTCCTCTGCTCAGTGTCTCACAAGGCTGAAATTAAGTTTGGACAACCTTCTTTTCTGAAGGTTGGATTCCTTTTCTTTTTATTTTAAGACTTTATTTACCTATTTATTTATTTGAGAGAGAGTTTGGGGGAGAGAGGACAAGCAAGGGGAGCAGCAGAGGGAGAGGGGGAAGCAGGGCAGGGAGCCTGATGCAGGGCTCAATCCCAGGACATGACCTGAGTTGAAAGCAGTCACTTAACCTACTGAGCCACCCAGGTGCCCCAAGGTAGGACTCTTTTTCAAGTTCACATGGCTGTTGGCAGAATTCATCTCTCTGAAGGCATAGGCTAGTTAGATGCCTCCACTCTTGATGGCTGTCACCTAGCTCCTTGCAACATGGTTCCCTCCAATCTTAATGACTTCACGGGCTCAGTTGATTAGATCAGGCACAACCAGATAATCTGTCTTTTGATTAAGTCAAAATTAATCAATAAATAGCCTAATTATGAGAGCAATATCTTATATTCACAGGCTCTGCCTGTACCCATGTGGTGGGATTATACAGGATGTGCACACTGGACTTGTGTTGGTGGGATATTATCTTGAGACTATTTGAGCACCTGCACTCATTCTCTCTCTCTGTATATATATATTTTTCTCTCAATAATTCAATCATTTAGGAATAAGTTGGAGATATTTCACTTTACTTCTGAAATGCAATATTTTCTGAAGTTGATCAAGTTTTTAAAAATTATTCTTTTTCTAGGGACACCTGGGTGGCTCAGTGGGTTAAAGCCTCTGCCTTCGGCTTTAAAGCCTCTGCCTTCAGCTCAGGTCATGATCCCAGGGTCCTGGGATCGAGCTCCACATCGGGCTCTCTGCTGGGCAGGGAGCATGCTTCCCTTCCTCTCTCTCTGCTTCTCTCTCTGCCTACTTGTGATCTCTCTCTCTGTCAAATAAATAAATAAAATCTTTAAAAAAAATTCTTTTTCTAATTAGGCACAAATAATAATTTTGAACATTCATCATTAACAGGATTTCTTTTGCTACTGTGAGCATGCTGAGTAAAAAATGATTCTTCCACAGACAACTGTATTAATTTTTAAAAATCTATATCTTAAAATCCTTCCTTGGGTCTTGTTACTGTTCCCCAGATGGTCTGGAGGGAGGTTGCTGCTCCTTTTCTGCACCTGTGACAGATTGCTATTATGCCTACATTTGTTATTCTCTCTAAATTTTTACCAAGTCCTGAAAAACATGTCCTGCAAACTGGAATCTTCTCCTAGCCATTGTGCTGCACCTCCATGGCTGCCTGTCCAGATATACACATAGTCAATTTTAAGAGCTAATGATAAATTATTTCCTTAAGTGTTTGCAACAGTATACACTTGTACTATCAGTATATTATTTCTTCCTACTCTGCAATCCCAGTGACACATTTTACATTTTGCAAATCTGTTAACTATAAAATATTTTTTCTTTGCAGTTTCAATATGCATTTCCTGATGTTGAGCATCATTCTTTATATTTATTGTTCATCTGTGTTTTCTTTTGAGTAAAATGTCTTTTCATATGGTTTCTTTTGTTTTCTACCAGACTGATTCTTTTCATGTTGCCGTTTTACAAATAATTGTATGTATTCTCCACGCTAATACTTTTCTGTTATATCTGCTGAAATATTGCCTCTTGGTTGGGGACTTGCCTTTTCACTTACTTTACAGTGTTTTAAGATGACAGAATTTTATAATTTTATTATAATTTGATTTATTAGTTTTTCCGTGACATTTTGCCCATCTTATTTATAAAATAATGTAAAAAAAATATCTTTTCTTTTCTTGGAATCATGAATATATTTCCTATAATATTTGAAGCATTTTAAACATTTGCATTTCACATTTCAGCTCAAAATTTATTTTGAATTATAAGTACTTGTAAAATAATTTATAATTTTCCTTTTTGCTCTTTTTAATCAGGAAAACACCTTAATTAGAAAAGTATTATAGTACTTTTTAAAAAAGTTTTATTTGCATATAGTTAACACACAAAATTACATTAATTTCAGGTGTAAAACATAGTGATTCAACAACTCTATAGATTATGCTATTTTTCATCCCAAGTGTAGCTACTGCCTATTACCATGCAACCTTATTACAATACCACTGAATATATTCCTTATATATTTTATAGCCTTTTATTCCCATGACTTATTCATTCGATAGCTGGTAGCCTGTATCTCCCCCTCCTCTTCACCCATTTTGCCTGTCCCCCCCATCTTCCCTCTGGTAACCAACAGTTTGTTCTCTGTATTTACAGATACGATTCTGCTTTTTTTTTTATATATATATTTGTTTTGCTTTTTATAAGTGAAATCAGATGGTATTTGCCCTTCTCCATCTCACTTATTTCATTTATATTACCTTCTAATTCCATCCATGTTGTCCCAAATGGCAAGATCTCATTCATTTTTAAGGTTGAGTAATATTCATAATATGTATACTGCATCTTCTCATGTGTCAGTGGACACTCAGGCTGCTTCTGTATCTTGACTATTGTAAATAATGCTGCAGTAAACATGGGGTGCCTTTTTGAGTTAGTGTTCCTTTTAATACCCTTCTTTGCTACTGATCATAAATACTTCCTTTTTATATATCTAGTTTCCATATATGTCTGAATTTATCTCTGAGTTCCCTATTCTTTTCTCTTGATCTATGTGATCATCCATATGCCCCTGAGAAGCCACTGCTTGCTCCCATCAGACCGCCGGCAACGGAGACCAGTGTTAGCGCCCAACATGGTCCTATTCACTGAGGACACCAATCAGAAAGGAAGCGACTATTTGATTGTGCTGTGGTCCTTCTACACAATCTTCCCTTCTCACTCTCACTTTTCACAGGTGCCAGGATTGTATGACAACTTGAAAACTTTTAATCACTTCTTCTCTAAGCCTTTTATAGTTCACAGGTGTTTTCTCAAATAAAACCCTTGCTTGATCTTATCTAGTCTTGATGTTGTTCGTTTCTCAGATGTCATGAACTGTAACCTATGTTCCTTCTGAGAAAATTTGCTTATCTTTCTCTCAAGTATTTGGAGTCACTACCATTGGACAATCATTTCAGACTGAATTCTCAGCTTGGATTATTTTGAACCATAAATTTTAGGTTATGGAAACAATATCAGTTCTAATTATTTCCTTTTCACCTAAGAGACAATAGTTGTAGAAGCAAGTTACTATACTGTCTCGCTTTGGGATGATATTGTTTTTCTTCTTCACTCTTCCACAGAGGATTTGCATTTAGGCAGCCTCAGTTTTATGTAGAAGTCTTCATTCTGACTTTTCACCTTGTATAAGATCTTGTCTCTGTCCTTTGTCGCCTCAATTAACCCATTAAAATTTATGCATCAAATTTCACTTCTAGTCAATACTGAATAATGTGATCATATTGTATGTTTTGGTACATATTCAAATTCTAGGGAATGAGAACTAATCTATAGTGGCAGATGGCATATCAGTGGTTGCCTGGGATGTGGGGAAAGATGTAAGAAAGGGGCTACCAAAGGGTCACAGGGAAACTTTTGAGCAGATAGATAAATCCATTTTCTTAAACGTGGTGAGTTTTTTGTGATGTATACATTTTTTTAAGTTACCAGATCATGTACTTTAAATACGTACAGTTTATTGAATGTCAGTTATAACACAGTAAAACTGTTTAAGAAAAACTGGGTCTGGCTCCTGAGGGAATTTCTTGCCTTACAGTCTTTAAATTAAAAATATGTTTAAAAATATTTAGCCATGGGGCACCTGGGTGGCACAATCAGTTAAGCGACAGACTACTGGTTTGGTTCATGTTGTGATCTCATGGGTCATGGGGCTGAGCCCTACCTTGGGCTGTGCACACTCAGCTGGATGCTGGCAGTTTGCTTGAGACTCTCCTCTCCCTCTGCCCCACCCCAAGCATGCCTGTGTGTGCACACATGCTCTCTTTCACTCTATCTCAAAAACAAACAAATAAATCTTAAAAACTGTTAAGCCAGGTGCCTGGGTGGCTCAGTGGGTTAAGCCGCTGTCTTCGGCTCAGGTCATGATCTCAGGGTCCTGGGATTGAGTCCCGCATCGGGCTCTCTGCTCACTGGGGAGCCTGCTTCCTCCTCTCTCTCTCTGCCTGCCTCTCTGCCTACTCGTGATCTCTCTCTGTCAAATAAATAAATAAATAAATAATAAAATCTTAAAAAAAAAAAAAACAAAAAAACCTGTTAAGCCATTATTTTAATTGCTTTTTAGTGATGAGTTTTTTTTTAAGATTTCCAGTCAGTCCTATAGCCAGAAATGGAAGCCTTTTCCTAAATTTTTTTTTCTAAAGAATCTCAGTCATGAGCTATTGAAGAAATATTACTTTCAAAAACCAAAATACAAGAACAGAGTTATAGCTATAAAATCTCCCTAGTTTTGTTCCATAACAAAAAAGATCTGCTATAATTTTGAAAACTTTGTTGTTATTATTATTATTTTTTTAAATCACAGGTCATTAACTATACTTCCCACCCTTTTAGAAACGGCCTCTACACCAGCCATTCCCACTACAACTGTATCCTATTCATTAGAAAATTACTAAACAGGGGAAAAATATGTCAAAAGTCTTTGTAACTCCACCAAATATTACTCTGAATTGAAATTGAATCATCAAAATGTATCCTCACTTTAATTCCAACCTGTCTAACACACTTTTGCCCTATTCTGTATAGAGATTTACTTATTGATGTCATTATTTTGATATACAAATTCATTGTATCTTTAAGAAACCAAGGGATTCAATTACTACTTAAATAACTTTGAGTGTGCCTTAAATGCATCTATTTAATAGTAAGTACGAGAATTTTGGGAAATTTGGGGTGATGAGCCAGTTTTCCAAATTCATAGTTTTTCTTCCTCCACTAATCTACATGTTTTGTTCAAGATAAGATAAACACTTACCATCTTAAGGCTCTTTGCCTAGAAGAAAATTAACCAAATCCACCATGTGTTCCCTTGGGGTTAATTCATTGTCCCAGGTTTTGATTTCACAACTTCTTGAAAACTATCCAGTAACATTTAATGGCAGTCACTAGTCATCTGAAACATTGTTCTATCTTACTGCCAAACTCTTAGTCTCTTCTGTGCACTGAATATGATATGATATTTTCACTTTAAGATTAATATTTGGGGGCACCTGGCTCAGTCAGTAGAGCATACAACCCTTGATCTCAGGGTCATGAGTTCAAGCCCTTCATTGGGGATGAAGCCCACTTAAGTAAACAAATAAGTAAATAAGTAGAATAAAGTTAATATTTGTTTCTTTCAAGTTTAGTTTGATTTTTAAAAAATTTACCTTATAGAACGTATAAGGCCTACATATTTAACTATTTCTCTTTATCCCAATGGATATATTTTTTTAAGATTTTATTTATTTATTTGATAGAGAGATCACAAGTAGGCAGAGAGGCAGGCAGAGAAAGGGGAGGTGGGGGGGAAACAGGCTCCCTGCTGAGCAGAGAGCCTGATGCAGGGCTCCATCTCAGGACCCTGGGATCATGACCCGAGCTAAAGCCAGAAACTTTAACCCACTGAGCCACCCAGGCGCCCCTCCAATGGATATTTTGATGTGAAAACCTGATCAGGGGTACCTAGGTGGCTCAGTCAGTTAAGCATCTGCCTTCAGTTCAGGTCAGGAACTCAGGATTCTGGGATCAAGTCCTGCATTGGGCTCCCTGCTCAGTGGGAAGTCTTTTTCTTGCTCTGCCCGGCCCCCTTTGCTCCAGTTCTGTCTCTCACTTTCTCTTACTCTCAAATAAATTAATAAAATCTTAAAAAAAAAAAAAAACCCTTATCAATCTTTAGCTTGCTATATGGAGATAAGAATTTTCATTTTAAATGATTGAGAGTGGGTGATAGGTCTTTTTATATGTTCACTTGTTTGGTTTATGGGGTGCCCAGAAAGTTGGTCAGATTCTTCTGGGTGTTTCTGCTAGGATGTTTCTGGGAGGGAATTAGCATTCTAATGCTAATTAGAGCAAATTATTCTCCATAACATGAGTGGGTCTTATCTAATTGGTTGAAAGTCTGAATTGAACAAAAAACCCTCCTCTCCCTGAAGTAAGAGAGAATTCTCCAGTCAACTGTATTCAGACATCTACAACACTGGCTCTCCTACTAATGGCCGTCCAGCTGGAACAGCTCCTCCTGGGTCTGCAACCTACCTAGCTCACCTGGCAGATTGGACTTGCCAGCCTCCATAAGTGTGAACCAATTTCTTGTTTTATATATATATGTATATATAAAATATATATGTATATACACAAGATACATAAGGATATACACATTATATATTATAAATATACAAATAGATATATTTATATTATTTATTATATAAGCACATATTATAATATATATTATATATGTATATATCATATTTTGGTTCTGTTTTGTTGAACAGGGATTAATAGCTGAGGATATTGCCAAAATTGGACACAGATACAGAAAATACTGTAAGGTCTTCATCACTTGGGATAATTCATTTTATCTTGTATCTAATTTAAATTTCCTGAGTAGAATTTTTATTTGAAATGAATTTGTCCAGGCTTTCCTCTTTATTATGTCTTTCTTCTCTAGATTGAGAATAAGGACTTAAATGATTTCAAAACCTTTATTCATACTAAGACTCACATTCCATGAGTTATAAGTTATGAAATTTGAGTTACAGCATTTTTGTGCTTTCTGTCTGAAGAGATTTATTGAATAAAATAAACCATCTAGAAAATAACATACAGCATCTTTTGTTATTTTAGAAAAGCTATTTTAATGCTCAGCCCCAAGCGGAGATGGTATCTGCGTTTAATAACAGCTACTTCAAAGATATGCAGAAATACATTTGCATATGCTATGACTAGAAGAATTTATGTGCTTAGTTCACGGATATTAAAATTAATTGTAAAATGCCACTAAGGGAATTTGTCTTTAGATGTTCTCTGTAGGGAAAAATTTATGTTTTGAGATTAAACGTTAAAAATGAAAAAACAGAAAGAATGTATATTTTCATCCTATGATTAGTGGGTAAGGCACAGAAACATCTCAACACATTATTAATTGAGGGTTTTCAAAGATCTGTGTTTAGAATATGCCAGAGGAATGTATTCCCAGTACTTTGTGAAGAACTCAATTTCTCTTCTTAATAAATGATGCCATGTTGCTTCCTCTATAAGAAATTATATCAGATCAGGTATGTGAATATTAGGGGGATATTTACTGGTAATTCATCATTTAAAGGTTACAAAAGACTTTTAATTAATAAGTATATAATAAGAAACTTAATGGAGATGCCTAAGGAATTTTATTTCATGTAAAAAGATTTTTTTTCCATATTAATAAGAGTAAAAATCAGAGGCAAGTTGACCTTCTGCCCTAGAATCATCTCATGCTTTTTCATAATTAAGTTTCCAAGTAACTTCATGGCCCTTCCGTATCACAATCCTCTGGGTTCTTAGTTCATGTGTAGTTTTCTCCAGTCAATGTTTCTGGAGAATTCTTCAGTCTCAGTGGACAAGATTTGATAATGTCCCAGCAAAATACCACTAGAGCAGGTATCCTGAGGTGCAGCCAACTCACGCATGGTGTTAAAACAGCCTCACTGAAGTGTATAGATAAAACAGAGATAGCCACTCTGTTGCTTAATAGTTGCCTCAATAAAAAAGGAAAAAAAATAATAGAATGTCTGAGATGGTTTTATGACATTTAAAATCTCTAGTTGAGAATTGTGAGGTACAGCTAACAGTTGACTGAATGGAAGTGTACAACTGCTTGATTTTAAGAGCCAGCAGCAGTTCCCTTAGGTTTCACCATGAAGGCATAAATATTCACAGGGGAGGGAGAAAATGAAGATTGTAGAAAGCAAGATGGAGGGAGGGAGAAAGAGAAGAATAAGAGAAATAGGTGCACAAGTGTAAAACAGGAGTAAGGCACAGATAGTGGATATTCTGATAGAAGTGTCTGATCCTTGTGCTACCGATCAGATTAAGTATTGACTCATGCCAATAAGAATAAATATAACCTCAGTTTTGCTGGAGCCTTAACTGAGTCCTCTGATACGAGAACAAGTTATGTCAAATTTCATTAGAAAAAGGACCATAAAAAATTGATGACAATTGTCTCTGATGGTTTGTAAACTGTTACAAAGGCTTTCCGTATTTATCTTGCTAATAAATGCCAGGGGTGGGGAATTAGTTTCCTATCCAATCACTTAGACTGCTACTCTAGGGTTACCGTATATATTCAAAGATATATCCTAACATGAAGTATATGAAATAAAATATGTCTGGGGAACATCAATTGATATGTCATCTTCAGGCAGGCACTCTACTCCTCTCCCACTGAAGGCCTCCTCTAGTAAGTTTTTATGGGAAGTGGGGTGTATTCTTGGAAATGTAAGTAGGATCCCTCTTATCTTCTTCCTCTAACCTAAAGTCCTTGTACTCATGGAAGAGAAGCTAATAATTAAGTCCTAGGAAGGGGATACTTATTACAAGGTAGAACAGGAGACGGATGAAAACTCACTGTATGTTGACTGAGAAAAATAAAAGGCAGTTAAAACATTGAACCAGACCAGCTTGATGCATAAACTCTTTCTCTAATTACTGTTGAGCCAGAAGACAGTGAGGGGGGGTAAGGGAAAGAAGATAAGATGAAGGCTGAAATAGGTGTTGGAAAGAAACAAATTACATAGAAAAGATAAATTTTGGATGATTGGAATTGAAGGGCCAAATAGAGAAAAATTAAGAGATTAATCTCTATTAGACAAGGTGATATGTATTTAAAAAGTGTTTAAAATGCAACTTTGAGACATTGCAGCCAGTGAAGCTAAGGGAATTTTAGGTGGGTTTACAACTGCCTGGTTAATGACTACTATTCCGTTTCCTTTGCAACAATGTGGAACTACACAATTATATTTTTCCAAGTGAAATGTGAGTGGATTTAATATGAACAATTTTTCAGGTAATTTGTTATAATGGGTCTTTTTGTTACATGAAATTGCTTAGGTCATCATTCCCAACTACTTAACCAATCACTAAGTGCTATTGTGAAGAGACTTCACAGATATAAGTCAAGTCCCTAATCTATTGACTTTATGTAAGGGAGATTATTCTGAATTATTTGTGTGGGTCTGAGTTAATCAGCTGGAAAGCCTTGAAGCAGAGCTGAGTCTTCCTACATGTGAGAGAGAAAGAAGGAAAGAGATGAAGGAGAAGGGAAGAAGAAGGAAGAGTAGGAGGACAAAGAGAAGAGATGACAGAATGAAGAATTTCAGCTTCAGCCCATACCCACAGAGTTCCATCCTGCCCACGATACTCTTCTCCCAGTGGATTTTGTACTTGCTTAGCCAGTCTCCACAACTGCATTAGCAATTTCCTTGCAATTTAAGCTATGTATATGGTATATAATAAATATATATATTATAAATTATACATATGAATGTGTGAGTATTTATGTGTGTATATATGTATCATATTGGTTTTGTTTTTCTGGATAAACTGCCTTAATGTGAAAATACTCTCCCTTTACTTCTTCACCTGGCCCCTACCCACCTACTACTTACTACCTGGAGTAGAAACACAAAGGTGAAGTGAAACTAACTTGGATCATACAGGCAAAGACAGCATACTGAAAGATGACAGAACAAGGTATAGTTGAGTTTCATTCCTGAAAAAATCCTAGAGAAACCAAGTTGTCTACCTATCTTGGACCGTATACCTAACCATAGAGTGTTATAAAAACAAACAAACAAACAAAAAGAAACTTCTACTTTGTTTGAGACGCTGTGTTTGGCAGGTCAACTTCCTTAATATAGAAGTTTATTTTGAACCGAATTACTACAGAAATTATGTGCATTTAATGGATGAAATGGCACTTTGGAAAGGTTTGCACAGTCATGTATTGTCAACTGGACCAGAAAGACTAAAATGGGATGATGGGCACCATGCTAGCTGGCTAATCTTTATACAGTCCCTTTCAACCCTTTCAACTACCACACATGGCATCTTTATATAGAAGATGGAAACATTTTAAATATTAAAAGCAAAGACTTCTCACATATGCTCACATACCCCCTCACAGACCCCCTCTACAGTTCTGGAAAACCGGAATGAACGCTGGGCAAGGGAATGGGTTCAAACTCTGACTCTGCTATTGTGTTACCTTTGAAAGTGAATTAGGCTCTCAGAACTTCAATTATGTCATCTCAGAAATAGAGACGGACATCCTTTTCCATGTTTTTCCTTATAGTGATGTACAGGAGATTTGGGAGGAAAAGATGTTGAGGATTGAGTGCCTATAATTATGATCATTGCTAAAGGAAAACACTAAGTCATATAAAATGGTAACTTCCTCCTGCATATACTAAAATATTGCTAATGTGATGGAGGTATAAAAAAGACATTTAATAAATCATATCTAGTATTGTCAGGAGTAGTAGAAGTAGTTTCTCAGTGCGGAACCAGGAACTGAGCTCTAAATTAGAGTATATCACAGTCCATAAATTGTTATTCTTGTCTAGTCTTTCTTTCAACACTTGAAATTGTTTTTTAAGAAGTTCAGTTATTGGGGCGCCTGGGTGGCTCAGTGGGTTAAGCTGCTGCCTTTGGCTCAGGTCATGATCCCAGAGTCCTGGGATTGAGTCCCGCATCGGGCTCTCTGCTCAGCGGGGAGCCTGCTTCCCCCCTCTCTCTTTCTGCCTGCCTCTCTGCCAACTTGTGATTTCTCTCTCTGTCAAATAAATAAATAAAATCTTAAAAAACAAAAAGAAGTTCAGTTATCAAAGTAATTAATTTTGCTTCTTGGATTATAATGTTTAGGATATATCTTTAAAATTATCTACCTCCGAAAATCCAAGGAAGGCAAGACCAGGTAATAGTCATATTATGCAGTTTCCTGATTCACTCTACATGCTTCCTTCCTTTATTCATTCATTCATTCATTCATTCATGCTATCTCTTTTTCCTAGAATGTAATTCCTCCAGAGTAAGATAGACTTTCATATCTTTAAGACATTCCTGAGGTAAGTTACTGTGGTTTCTCCCCAGTGAGATTAGGTGAGGGATCCAGGCACTAGACTGTAGTTCTCTGTTCTCTCTGTTTTGTACGAAGCATATACCCTCTTGGGATATAATCACTTATGGCATATTTGCGACTGGATCACCCAGGTCTCTCTGTTGAAACCTCAAGTAGAAGATGACATGCTAAGAAATGGAATGCAAATGTGTAATTGTGATACAGAAAGAATTTCCTTAGGCTCTTGGGTGTTAATGAAGTCATTCAGTCTACAGGGGTATGAGACAGGGAGTCCTCAGTTTTTGGCTCCTCTGTCTGGTGAGTTTCTTACACCTTTAGACACACACTTAGAACTTTGAGCTCATCTCTAACAAACAAGGAAGCTTTCATGGTCACTTTCTCTCACACATCCTTTTATGACCTCTTGTATGTTTGGTGCTGGTTTAATAGACAAAAGTGAGTAACAAAATAGAACAAAAACAATGAACAGAACCAAAGCTGTGATTTTTATCAGTGATAGACTGTGGAGTTTGTTTTGGCTCATGTTGCTAAATTGTAAGCTGCTAGCAGGAGAGGGAGAGTGGATTTCGTCTTATTCATTGTCATAGCACAGATCTTGGTTCAATATCTTTCACACTGTATGTTACATTAGATACTCATTAAATAAATTGCAAATTAATATGGCCATACTCCTGACCTTCTTTCTAATAGTTTACTGCCTATTTCCATATGATGCCTAACTGGCCTATCAAGTTTCCTATTTCCCCAAATTGACTTATTATTAATCCCCAAACCTCTGTGCCTTCCTTATGATTTTTTTATCTTATTAAATGGTAACATAGAACTCAGCTGCTCAAACTAGAAACACAAGAGTCCTCTCTTCCCCCAGCCTAGTGACCTTCTTCAAATTTCACCAACTGAGCTTTATCTGAAGGGATATCTATCTATCTATCTATCTATCTATCTATCATCTATCTATCCATATCATCTATATATCTATAATTTTATCTAGTTCATTGTGATATTCAGACTGGGTATATTAATGGCCTCTCGGCAGGAAAATTAATAAGCATCAGAATTGCTCTCTTCCTAGAAAGTGTTAAATGTTTAGAACTATAGGGACACCTGGGTGGCTCAGTGAGTTAAGCCTCTGCCTTTGAAAAAAAAAGCCTCTGCCTTTGGCTCAGGTCATGATCTCAGGGTCCCGGGATCGAGCCCCACATTGGGCTCTGCTCAGCGGGGAGCTTGCTTCCTCCTCTCTCTCTGCCTGCCTCTCTACCTACTTGTGATCTCTCTCTCTGTGTCAAATAAATAAATAAAATCTTTAAAAATGTTTAGCACTATAAATCATTTGCACTTCCTTCTATTATTCTTGCTCTTTAGGAAAGGAACAAAATAAAACTAGAACTATCTCAAACTCTTACGTAATGGACTATTCCTTTTAAGGAATCTTGGTCAAAGTTGAATCTAACTAACTACACTTGCTACTGCCTCTTCCAAATTCCCATTAAAATCCCTTTAAAAACACAAAAAATTAAAAACTCAGGATGCAACCTAAAATTGGATATTAAATTCAACCTATTAATAAAATTCAGGAAACATTTCTACTAATGAGAACTATGATGGTCTGGATTTCAAAAATCAACAAATAACCATAAAAATATCAATCATACAACAAGGGTAAAAAAGTAGCGTTTATGTTTCTTAAAAGTAGTAAGTGGATCTACTTCTTCCTCAGGTCTAGTCTTTGGCTCAAAATAATAAAAAGTGGGAATGAATATTTAAAAATGAATAGTATTCCTATAGTGTGTAAATCTCATTTTGAGTAACCCCCAGTGCTTTGTCCTCACACAACTATCACTACTCCCATTTGTGTCTCTGAATAATCACCTAGAAATGGTAAGTCACAAAACGCTCCTGGGATAAGATAGCACAGTGGATAAAAGAGTGTTGGGTAAAGTGGTCTGAGAGTAAGTCACTTCTCCAAAGGTTTGATACCCACAATTATATGCTATAACGTGGAACAGAGGTTAGAGAAGTCCAAACAAAGTGATATTGCACAGTTGAGACTATTATTTTTCTTCTTTTTTTTTCTCTGATTAATTTCAGAGAGTGAAAGAATGGTAATGGTAGTAGGGAAAGGTATAAAAATCATAGCCGATACTTTGGTAAAACTTTCTATGTAAGAAGCATTAGTCTAAGCACCTCATGCATGGTAGCTTAGTTAACTTTTGCCATAACCAATAGAGTGTTGTATTATTTTCATTTTTAATTAAGAGATTGAGTGACCGAAGTTTTAAATAACTTGTCCAAGTTCAAATAGTAAATGAACTCAAGCTCTGGTTTCAAAATCCATGCTCTTAATAACTGCATTAGGATAATCTTGGTCCAAGAACTCTTACTAGATACTAGAAATTAAGCTATGAGTCATACATTTCAACAGGTTTTTAATCTGTGTGCTGCGTGAAGGAGACTTGATCAAGATTCATTTGGAAAAGGACTCAGAACAAGTCCAGTACACATTTCTCTCTGTTAGTAAGCAGAGTATCATGAGAGAAAAACAAATACCATGAAAAAGATATACATTGAGTTAAAAAATACTATTAAAATATTATGTGTGGATGACTGAAAAGAGACTAAAAATACCAATATCATGGCAGTATATAGACAAGTAAACAATGTAGATAATGGAATGATTAGTTTGGAGGTAGAAGTGATTCTTACAGATTGCTTAAGAATGAATAAAAATAACCAGTGAGAAGCTAGTACACTTGGAGGAAAAAAAAAAATCTGAGCTGAGGATTCTGTGTGCTCCTGTGGAAGCAGAAAATTTGGGATGGAAGCCATAGTCAAACACACAATTGAAGAAAACTGCAGTGAAATGAATTACCTCAAAGTATGGAGACTAAAAAGACTGCAGCTCACATAAAAACTATTAAAAGATACCCTTTTCAATCTGTCTTAATACAGAAATTGTGCTAAATAGATAAAAGCATAAAAAAAAAACCTGTGGAAGTACTACCAAGGGAAAACTAGTTTAATAAATTACATATATTAGATATACATATAATTTATCATTCCCTATTCATTGTATTGTAGCCTGAATTTTATACCTAAATAATTTAAAATATGTTTCTATTAAATATACATTTACAAAAATAATTTTTAAATTGTTAGGGTGTTATTTATTTAATGGATCCTCAGATTTTCTTTAATATACACAAAGAAATAGTAGACATTCTTGTAGTTGTATTTTGGCATTTATCCGTTAGTCTATCCTTAGAATAAATTGAAATTAATAGTTCATATTATATGTGCATTTGTATGGATTTTGACAATCGCTTCTCAGTCTTTTGGCTGAGATCAAGTGTAGGGATTTTGACATTAATCCTGAATATATTTACATGGGTCAATTTTTTAACAAAAGGATTGTCTAAGCATCTGCTTTTCATGTGAAATATAAATATAGATGTATAAAAGATGTCAAAATATAAGTACTGTTTTTTTGTTTTGTTTTGTTTTTGTTGTTCTGTTGCTTAAAGTCAAAGAGTGTTAGAATACAGGTTGAGAATAAATGTTTATGTTTATTTTAATGTTATAGGTTATCTAATAATTGATATAATCAATTTCTATATACTTAACTATAATGCTGGACCTCATAAAAATATTTTTTCTGTACTCCTATTGTCAGACCATAAACACTCTATTTATCTTTCTCATAAATCACTTAATCAAATGCAAACATGTACTACTGTGCATTACGTATTCAGGAAATTTTTCTAATACATTTGTATAAATCCTGAAAACATTAATAACTCTGATATATGATTGCTGTCTAGATGCTATTGGTGTAAATAACACCTGTATATTTTAAAGTGAGCTGGAAGCACATATTCATTTATAAACTAAGTTTCCAGAATGGAGTATTTAGCAAGTAAAGCATTAGACAATTTTTATATGTTGTGATTTTAGTATATTAAGATACACATTTCTTTTCTTGTAATCTCATTTTAGGGTGTAAAAAAAAAAATCATAGCATGTATTCTCTGTCACTCCAGAAGGCAGAATAGAATAAAGATGAAAATGGGAGCGCCTGCGTGGCTCAGTTGGTTAAGCGTCTGCTTCTTCTCAAGTCATGATCTCAGGGTCCTGGGATGGAGCCCCGCATCCGGCTCCCTGCTCAGCAGGGTGTCTGCTTCTCCTTACCCCTGCTCTTGGGCTCTCACTTGCTCTTTCTCTCTCCCTCTCAAATAAATAAATAAAATCTTTAAAAAAGAATATAAAAAATGTACAGAAAAATATCCTGGCTCATGGTAAAATAACGACACTTTTTTTTTATTGTAGTGAAACTTAATTCTTTTTTTTTTAACATTTCTTTTTTAATTTTTTATAAACATATATTTTTATCCCCAAGGGTACAGGTCTGTGAATCACCAGGTTTACACACTTCACAGCACTCACCAAAGCACATACCCTCCCCAATGTCCATAATCCCACCCCCTTCTCCCAAACCCCCTCCCCCCAGCAACCCTCAGTTTGTTTTGTGAGATTAAGAGTCACTTATGGTTTGTCTCCCTCCCAATCCCATCTTCTTTCATTTATTCTTCTCATACCCACTTAAGCCCCCATGTTGCATCACCACTTCCTCATATCAGGGAGATCATATGATAGTTGTCTTTCTCTGCTTGACTTATTTCGCTAAGCATGATACGCTCTAGTTCCATCCATGTTGTCGCAAATGGCAAGATTTCATTTCTTTTGATGGCTGCATAGTATTCCATTGTGTATATATACCACATCTTCTTGATCCATTCATCTGTTGATGGACATCTAGGTTCTTTCCATAGTTTGGCTATTGTAGACATTGCTGCTATAAACATTTGGGTGCACGTGCCCCTTTGGATCACTACGTTTGTATCTTTAGGGTAAATACCCAATAGTGCAATTGCTGGGTCATAGGGCAGTTCCATTTTCAACATTTTGAGGAACCTCCATGCTGTTTTCCAGAGCGGCTGCACTAGCTTGCATTCCCACCAACAGTGTAGGAGGGTTCCCCTTTTTCCGCATCCTCGCCAGCATCTGTCATTTCCTGACTTGTTGATTTTAGCCATTCTGACTGGTGTGAGGTGATATCGCATTGTGGTTTTGATTTGTATTTCCCTGATGCCGAGTGATATGGAGCACTTTTTCATGTGTCTGTTGGCCATCTGGATGTCTTCTTTGCAGAAATGTCTGTTCATGTCCTCTGCCCATTTCTTGATTGGATTATTTGTTCTTTGGGTGTTGAGTTTGCTAAGTTCTTTATAGATTCTGGACACTAGTCCTTTATCTGATATGTTGTTTGCAAATATCTTCTCCCATTCTGTCAGTTGTCTTTTGATTTTGTTAACTGTTTCCTTTGTTGTGCAAAAGCTTTTGATCTTGATGAAATCCCAATAGTTCATTTTTTCCCTTGCTTCCCTTGCTTTTGGCGTTGTTCCTAGGAAGATGTTGCTATGGGTGAGGTCGAAGAGGTTGCTGCCTGTGTTCTCCTCAAGGATTTTGATGGATTCCTTTGGCACATTGAGGTCCTTCACGACACTTTCATTGTCTCTGACATCACCGAGCCTCTATGCCTTTCCAACTCTGCTTCATCCAATATTTTCTCAAACTTCTCCAAAATTAATGTCCCTGGAGTTCACTCTCATTAGGTCATTTTTTATGCTCAAAAATTGCAATTGCTCCTCAATGGCCAACAAACATCTTAGGCTGGCTTTCCACGTTCTCTGTAATCTGATTGTAGTGCACGTATCCTACCTTCTCCCCTCTCTGTCACCTTTCTTGAAACTGAAACACTTTTATTGTTCATGATCTAAGCTTTTTTTTTTTCTATCAGCTTTTGTCCATTTTATTCTATCATTCTCTTATGATTTGTTTTATCCCACCTCCAACTCTACTAATCTCCCTTTTCCTTTAAGATTTCCAGAGTGTCGGGACGCCTGGGTGGCTCAGTTGGTTAAGCAGCTGCCTTTGGCTCAGGTCATGATCCCAGCGTCCTGGGATCAAGTCCCACATCGGGCTCCTTGCTCAGTAGGGAGCCTGCTTCTCCCTCTGCCTCTGCCTGCCATTCTGTCTGCCTGTGCTCGCTCTCTCTCCCTCTCTCTCTCTGATAAATAAATAAAATCTTAAAAAAAAAAATTTCCAGAGTGTCATAGTGTGGAAGTGCTGGTCTGAAACAGACTTTGATTTTAACTCTGGATCCAGCCCTAACTCACTCTATGGCTTTGACTCAGCCTACTATATTCCAAGCTCTGACATCTTCATGAGTGCTATTTACAGGATGATGGTCTCTGCATCCCTTGGGCTCTTTTCATTCTTCCATGGGCAGTGTCTGGCAGAGAGACATGACTCAAAAAATGTTAGTTACTTTGTTTAGATAATTTTATCAAATTTATCAGTTTTCATCTGCATTATGCTTATGTGTATACAAGCATTATTTCTTTTTCCTCCTCTGGACTATGAATTACTGATGTCACCAGTTGTGATGTATATCTCATCATTTTGCCCATGGTAAACCTAGATTAAATACTAACTTGAATAAAATAACCACTGAGTGTTTTAGAGTTGTCTAATAAGGGAAACTTTGTGAGACAAACTAAAAGCGTTCAAGGAGAGAGTAGATCATTCATGCACTGGAAGGACGTGTAGGGTTACAAAGTACAGGAACGATAGTCTAAGATGACTCTCAGATACAACCTAATTCTACGATCCTCAGATAAATGTAGAAAACTATCTATAGTTAAACAAAATAAAACAGAAAATTATTGGCTGGCTATTCAGTTATTATGAGGGCACAGTGGTAATTTAGATGAGGTGAGGGAGTTAAAGGTAAGGAGAAGTCATCACTTTTGCATAACTGTATTAACAAAATACCATTTTCTTTTCTTCTTAAAGATTTCATTTATTTATTTGACAGAGGGAGAGATAGTGAGAGAGCCAACACAAGCAAGGAGAGTGGGAGAGGCTAAGTAGAGAGCCTGATGTGGGGCTCAATTCCAGGACCCTAGGATCATGACTCGAGCCAAAGGCAGACACTTAACAACTGAGCCACCCAGGCACCCAAGAAGGTAACATTTTCAAACATGATGCTTGCTTAATAATGCCTATGGACAAACCATGGTCTGGGGGTCGTTAGAATAAGCTCGGAATCCTGAAATTCAGTTTTGCCATAAACTAGCTGGGTGATTTTGAAAATATTGCTTAACCTCTCAGGATCTGTTTTCTTATCTGTGAAATTTCTGCTTACACTAAGTAATTTTAGAACCTAACATTTATAAGAACCGTGAAAAGACTTTAAGTACTTCGATATACAGACTGTTAAATAGATTTAAAAATTTGTATTTTTAAAGAATTGTAGAAATTTAGGAGCACATAAATATTCAGCAAAAGATGTGGCCAAATTCCTGACGAGCAAACTCTGGCGTGTTTTCTCATCAACCTAAATTAAACTGCAATTGTACCCCAAACAGCCTTACAGGTCTGTGGGCTCCTGCCAATATGCAGTTGGATCTCTCTTCTGCAGCTGTCTGTGATGCTTCGAAAAGACAAGTGAATACTGTTGTCAAATTAAAAGTGTAGAAAATGGCATCATTAAAACAGAAAGAATAAATTACGATAGCCCTATAAGAGCATCTTGACTAAATGAACATAGACAACAGCTAAAGTATGAACCCATGATTTTGAACAAGTACAACTTTAAAATTAAAAAAAAAGTTATTTGATTCAATAATAAAGCATTTTATTTTAGTTCTATACATCAACTTTACCATTATCAAACAGTCATTTTATTAAGACACATTTTGAAAATTACATTTAAGAAAATAGTTCTGATTTCAAAGTTGGAAAATCTGGAATTTTTGTTCTTTTAGTTCTTTCATTGAGGGTCTGTGTTATACAAACTTATTTCTTGATTTCTCTATGTATACATTAAGACTAGATTATATCCGAGATTCTTGAAAGTTTTATGAGTCTCTGGTTCAGTAAATATTCTATTTGTATTGGATGTATATGCTAAAATACTTTTTTTAAACCTTGCATGCATTATGAAAATGTGTACATTATAATTTCCATATAATGTAATTTAGTTGAGGTTAATTTGAATTATTAATAGAAACAGCTTGGTAAATACAGACAAGTGAAATATTTCAAGGAAGTGGAATCAGAAACTAAAACAGGTGAGACTTGATTGTTCACTACAGGTGTCAGACTGGAGCAAAGCAGATATTATTTACTTCAGGGCTGGAGACAAATTAAGCATTTTTATGTTTGTCACAAGGGTATTTGAACTGTATACTCACCTCAGATATTTAAATGGAGAGTTGGCAACACCAGCAATTTTAATAGCAAGAATATGGAATATGGCAGTAACAATGTCGTAAGTAGACACAGTACAAAGAAGCACGTAATTGGCACTTAGCACACAAATAACAGGCACATGAACTGTGCCTTTCAAAAAAGCTGTTAGGTTGTCTGTCACACCTCAGACCACTTCTGAAGGTTATCTTTAGAGAAAAGAGGAAAGAACGGGGTGGCAGGTGGTCAGAGTAGGCAGCAGAAGTAGTTTTTTTTTTTTTTTAACTTGGAATGATGAATAAACAGGCAGCAAAGTTGGAATCTGCGTCTGTGGTGCAGGTGCTAATTATTTTTTCCATGGCATCAATAGAGGTCAAGGAATAGAGCCTGATTTATAGCCTAGCTAGGCTACTACTGACCAGGCATAAGTAACTCCAGATGCCAAGTGCACTGGGGGCATTGGAGGGGCTCAACAATAAATAACTGTGATAAATTTTTAGGTGAAAATTGTTGCACCTCTGTCCTATTACTCTTTCTGCTAAGTAAGGATTATTCTGAGTTATTGAATGTGGAGTTGTGCTGACATTGACTTTAAAACTTGTACTGAATTTCAGTATCGCTCGACCAAATTTATTTGTCTTCTTTCCACCCACAGCCCACCCAAGTATCTCACAGTTTAGATCACTTAGTGATAAATATCTCTTATAATAAGTCTTTAAGACATGAAGCTATTATGATTTGCACCCTCCTTCTAAGAAAAATAAATACTAAAAAATAAAACCAAAAATGTATTTTAGAATTTTCTTCCCTACTTGGCTTATTTACTGAATTAGTACTTGAAATGGAAGATTTGACTTTTACACTATGTACTATACGAGGTCAGTAGGAGCCCTTTTCCCCAATCCTATGCCCCCCAGGCTAAACACATTTTATCAAAATCAAGATACTGATAAAATATCACATGATACTGATATTACATGTTAATATCATAATACTGATATTTTCAGTATCACATGATACTGAAATTTGTGTCTGTTAGTCTTCCTCAGTAGGCTCTGAAATCCTGATGAAAGTAATTTATCTCAGTTTTCAGTGTTAAATGATTAGTGAATAGATGATGTGCTTATCCCTACTACCTTGACAATGAATGATAGCAGGTACACAGCCTGTAGGTTGAAAATGGTGGCACAGAATGAAAGGTATAGTGAGTAGCTTTTGAAGCCAAGGAAAGGACAGCATAGGGGTTCCCTACTCTTGGTATGCATCGGGATCATGTGAGAACTTTTTATTGAAAACTGACATCTGAGTCTTACTTATGAGTGCACTGGCTCTCAGAAATGTTCCCTGGACCAGCAGCATCAGTATTACATGAGAATTAGTTAGAAATATAAATATTTGAGCTCTATGATACGCCTATTAAACCAGAAACGTTGGGGATAAGTCCCTGAAAACTGCATTTGATGAAACCCTCCTGATGATTCTTATTCATGCTAGAGTTGAAGAACGGTTGTGAAATTCTGATTCAATTGATCCCAAGTATATTTGCTCTAGGGCTCTTCAGATGATCTTAACATGTAGCCCGAGTTGTGAACCATGAAAAGAGCAGAAGAGAATAAGAAAAAAATGTGCGCATATAGAGAGTCAAATTCATAAGGAACAAGAGTAGAATGGATGAAAATATAATGAAGATAAAAGTAGGTATGTAAGGGGTACCTGGAGGGCTCAGTGGGTTAAGCCTCTGCCTTAGACTCAGGTCCTGGGATCGAGCCCCACATCAGGCTCTCTGCTCAGCAGGGAGCCTGCTTCCCCCTCTCTCTCTGCCTGCCTCTCTGCCTACTTGTGATCTCTGTCTGTCAAATAAATAAATAAGATCTTAAAAAAACAAAAAGTAGGCATCAAGATTGTAAAATATTGACTCCACTAAGCCTTTTCTTGTGTGTGTGTTTGTTTTGTATCCTGAAGAGAGGAGCTCATTATGGAGGGACATGTTTTCTAGAGCCTCCTACAAGGAATGACTTGATTATTCTGTAAGATTTCATGTCAATTCTGGATGGCATTTTATCCAACTTATGAAACAGTTAAATCATAGGACTATTTCCACTGAGAATCATCATCTATACATTGATAAAAAGAAAACTGAAGGCCTAAAATAGCATCATTTAGGCTGAGTTCCCACACTCAGGCTTAATACATAATCTAATTGCTGTTCCAGCTTCCCCCAGAAGTATACTCTTAACCAGCCAGTCAGGAATTTTTAGATCAGTGCCAGAGTCTGCCACTTAGGCCTTAGCCCTCCCCCAGAAGGAAGATGAGGTAATCTGTATGATAAGACCTCTTGCTTTTCCTAGAGGCCTTGACTAGAACAATCTTTTTCTTTTGCTAATAACTTTCTTGCTCCACCTTCTTTCTCTAAAAACCTTCCATTTTGCACAACTCCCCAGAGCTCCCCTCTACCTGCTAGATGGGGTACTGCTTAATTCATGAATTTTCTAATAATGGCAATTAGATCTTTAAAATGTACTCATTGAAATTTTGTTTTTTAACAACACTCATTGGTATCAAACTCATTTAATCCTCAAGCAATCCTTTGAGGGGTAAGCGTTATTACACAGAGTTTTTACAAATATGTAATCTGAAGCTCAGTTTAATTAATTTGCCCAGAGTCGTACAACATGTGAGTGACACAGCTAGAATTGGAACTCAGGCTTCATTCACTGTATCACCTTGTTTTCATACGCAGGACACTTGGGATATTGACATTGTTTAGTATGAATCACAAAAGAATATTCTTAGTGCTATAATTAAAACCCAGTGTGAGAATTTTGCTCTATGGGGTTTATAATTAAATTTACCCATTTCTTTACTTGTGCTGAGATATAAACAAGAGGAAGAAATGAAGTGACATATTTCAATGTTTTTTACTGGGTAAACAACTAACATACACTCATGCATTTACCTTAAAAAATCCTGAATGGTCCTTCCTCTGTATATAAGGAATCTCTTCCTTCTAGCTGCCCTTAAGACCAATTGTCTGAATTTGTGGTTCATGAATTTCACAATTAAAGTATCTGGATGTCTTTCTAGACTTGTTGATCTTGGGCGTTGTCCTCTCTGCCTATGGAGACTGTGGACTCTGAGAAACAAACTGAGGGTTTTGGAGGGGAGGAGGTAGGGGGATGGGTAAGCCTGGTGCTAGGTATTAAGGAAGGCACGTATTACATGGAGCACTGGGTGTGATGCATAAACAGAATCTTGGGACACTGAAAAGAAATAAAATTAAATTAAGATGTTAGAAATAAAATAATAAAATAAAATAAAATGTTGTATATATTAAAAATTCTTGAATGACAAGCACTGTAGTAACTACTATAAATGAGGCAATTTTAATACCAGTGGTAACTTAAGTACAATTAGCTAGATAGCATTGAATGCAAAATTCAAACACAACTCTGTCTGATCACAAAACAATGTGACCATATTCATCCCCACTATAATGGAACTTTCTTCCCTTAAACATCAGGGAAGAGGAAACATTTTAAGTGAGTGATTCTTACTCACTCTGAGATGGAAAAAGATGACCAAGAGTGGGATGGAAAAAGGTAAGTTAGGCATGAAAATAGCATGAAAGAGTGGAGAAATGTGAATGCAAATTTAATAGCACAAATTTAAACATTTACAAAAGGGCAGCCTTTTCCAAAAGCAAAGCTTTTTCAAGGAATTCTAAGCAAATTTAATGCAAACAAAAATAGAAATGGAAAATTAATTATAATCCTGTGGCTCCCGAGGAAATGGTAAATATTATGATCTAGAAAATCATAGGTGAGGGAATAAGAGAAGTGGTCATGAAAAAATTGGTCATGAAAGAAAAAATAAATAAGATAGAAGGAGGAGATTGTGCATTTACGTAGAAGCAAAGGTTTGAAAATACACATTCTGAGAAGGAAGTTTGGTGGATGTCAAGAGGATTGACAATACATATAGAAAGGAAGATTAGGTACACGTTTTTCATGGTGCAGAATAACCTCCGGAATTTATTCTGTCCTAATAAGTGCTCTTGTGCAAAGGAGTGATTCGAAGCCTGGAGTGGGGAGAGATGCGTGCCTTCAGGCACCAGTGGAGGTCTAGTGCATTGGTCTGATGGGGAGGTGATGAATGCTTATAATAGGGAGTGGGGTGCACAAAGGGGGAAATAATTCACACAGTTTTTGAGAAAATAATAGTCGATGTTTTTTGTTGCTTCTTTTTTTCTTCCTTCCTTCCTTCCTTCCTTCCTTCCTTCCTTCCTTCCTTCCTTCCTTTCTTTCTTTCTTTCTTTTCTTTCTTTTTTATGTTTTGCTTTGGCACCACATATGGGAGAAAGGGGAACAGAAAAGAAAACCAAAAGTACATTTTTGAGAAGTTTGCTTTACAAAGATCCATGAAGGAAGTCACGATCAAGGAACTAGAGTGAGGTGTATATGAGTGTTGGGATGACCCCAAAAAGCACTCTACTTTGACATATTTTAAAATGAACTTCATATCATTGTTATGAATAGAATGCCCACATTTTTCTAATTCACATTAAAATAGATGTGTAACTGGGTTGGTCAGGAAGAAGTCAATGGTTAAGAAAAGTATTCCAAAATCCCCAGGGAAATATTTTGATTAAGTGTGTTTTGTTGGGAAAGGACAAGCTCCCTGGGCTCCATGTCCCACTACCTTTGATGTCACCCAATCCAAGTAAGGATGCCACCAACCCTGCAAAGCATTCCTTTGTCATTCTCACAGTGGAATTTCCACGCTTCCCCGATCTTCCAAGTGCTTTGAGGCTTCTGGTTTTCCATGTCTCTGCCCACCTCTTGGGCAAGTCAGTGCTTATAACACCAGAGATACTATGAGTTTTTCTTAATGGTGAAATATTCACATTTACCATTCTTCTAGGTTTCCAGAAAGGGAATGTCTGGTTCTCTTCTCAAAATAACTTAAAAATTGTCCTGTGTATCACAAAGCCAAACACACATTAGAATGACTGATATAGGGTGCCTGGGTGGTGGCTCAGTAGTTTAAGCCTCTGCCTTCGGCTCAGGGCATGATCTCAGGGTCCTGGGATCGAGTCCCGCATCAGGCTCTCTGCTCAGTGGATGGCCTGCTTCCCCCTCTCTTTCTGCCTGCCTCTCTGCCTACTTGTGATTTCTCTCTCTATGTGCCAAATAAATAAATAAAATCTTTTAAAAAAAATGACTGATATAAAATTGATAAAGTATTGAAGGGAAGGAAAAATTCTTCTGCACCTTCAAGGTCTTCCAGTTTGGAAAGAATTAAAATTAAATTAAAATTTAAAATTCTTAGACAAGAATTAAATTTAAATAAGACAAATTAACAAGAGGGGGAAAAAAAAAACAATTTTGTTACATACACATCGAAGCCCAATAATGAAATTAAAACCCAAGCAAATGCCCCCAAGGCAGGCGGTTTTTATATTTTTGGTTAAAGCAATAATAAATCTATGAGGAATTGACAGCACAAGGAAAACGTAACTTTGGGAGCTCCAGTTAGTAAGGATTCTAAATAGAATTTGGGCTGGGGTGGTAAATTTGTAAAAAGTAACAAGGTTACTTGGCTCTAAATTTCCCATCTCCAGTGATAAGATTGTCTCTTTACACCCCAGCACAAGGAGCATACCTTTCACATGGGAGTTTTATTTTCTACTTTTAGGGAACAGAGGAAGGTCTGAATGTCTTTCGTGCACAGGCTGCCTTTTAAGTAACCTTTATTTTATATAATTTGCTCAAGTGTCATATTCTGGGGCCACCTTGGCCCCTATAGTACCTAAAATCAGAAGAAAAATAGTGCAAGGCTTTTAAAGAAGTATACCCTGGACAAAGTTCAGCTTTAATTAACACAGATTCAGGTTTGTTTTTTTTTTTTTTTTGTGTTTTTTTTTTTTAAGTTAAGATTGTATTTACTTATTTGAGAGAGAGAGAGAGAGAAAGCAACATGAGCAGCAGAGGGAGAAGGAGAAGCAGCTCCCCACTGAGCAAGGAACAGGATGCCAGACTCAAGACCCTGGGATCATGACCTGAGCCAAAGGCAGATGCTTAACCAATTGAGCCACCCAGGAGCCCCAACACAGGTTCAGTGTTAAGAACTTCATATTTTAAGGGAACATTTAGACTGAGATTAATTTGGGATTAAATAATTGTTAAAAACCTTGCAGTTTCCTATTTTATTAGCACTTATAAAGACAAATGATGCATTTCTCCTAGTTATTTTAAACAAGAGGCTTGTTTTAAAATAAGAAGTTTAAATAAAATCTTCAGTTACTGCTATTGGCATTGATGTTGCTTTTATAATTATGAGTAGGACTATGATTATTTTTACTTCCCGATCATCCACACTGGAACACAGACAAACTTATAGAACAGCTCACTCTCAAATAACACAAGGCATTACTAACCAGTGGGTGTGTTGACTGGGATCAAAGGCCTTGTGCTTGAAACAAAAAACTTCACTGTTTGACTGGAGAGAGTTTTAAGGGATTGCTGAACTTCCTCAAACTGCACACAAATTATAAGGCTTACATTTTTTAAAAAAAAATTAGTGTATATAGCTTTCATCAGAATTGCAAATTCACTTGTTATTTATTTGGGAGGTGCATATCAATGTTTATTGAAATACTGAAAAAAAAATCCATTTTGTTGAGAAATTCCTGTCAAGAACTGACATGGCAATATGGATTTCATTGATACAGTAAGAAAACGTCAACATGTAACTGACTTCTCACTTGAAACATCACATGGATTCAGGTCCAAGGTAGCTACAGAAGATCTCTAGCATCAGATATTGCCAATGATCTGTTTATAAACATAGGCCAACTATAAGAAGCCACGCTAAGCTGGAAATATCTCTATGAGTCTGCTTTGACTAATAAATTCCTGTAACTGATAAGGCAGTTGCTCAGGAAATGTCTGGTTACAAACTGGTTAACGATGAACACTAGAGGGATTTCAGCAAATTGACTTGTAAATAACATATACATGTGCGTACATGGAGAGAAAGAGATGTTTTGGGGTTAATTCCTGAAAGTCTAACTTATCTGAATATGAAGAATGGCAAAATTTGTTGGTCTCTGGAGTCAAACTTGGAATTGATGTAGTAGTACAGGGCTTCATCATACAGTAGGTTGATTTGGATTTTATTTTGTGTGAGTGTTTAGAAAAGCAGCTGTTCCCGTTAGGGAACTGAATTCACAACATTGCCCAGGTAGCGGACCCCAGGACAGCCTTGTGAAAATTCTATTTTAGTTGATGTCATGCCCATCCTCTTTTCTACAGTTAATGAAGTAAAATGGAATACTCATTTTTCTGTTTTGTTCACTCCTTTTCACAGTTTTCTCAAGGGCGCTAGAAGACTCCTAAGAATTGGTGTTAGAATACTCGTATTAGATCATTAGAACATGGTCCTTGGAGAATCTCAACAGGCTATGAATATTATCGAGTGTCCTTGAGTCAGTCACCACATATAAATGAGTTTGAGATTAATGTGGCCCTACTTCCCCAATTAGTGTAGATAATCAAGAATTGATTACAACGTTAGGAGAACAGAAATCTGGGTTTTTGTAGGACAGCTGCAAATAGTTTTTATTTTAAGATTTCTTTCCCTGGAGAAGTCGGCTCATGATTTTTCTATCATTTTTTTTTTTTTTCTCTATAATGATTTAGTTCATCACCTCCACAGCAATTCAACCTTTGCCATCTCCACATGCCATTGTTATTGGCCCCAAACTCAAGCAAGAAACAGAAGCAGAAGATGCACTCCAGAAAAGGCAGTGAACTGTGAATTTCTCCTATCATTTGATGGAGACCTCTCTTGCTGTGAAACTGACCTTCTTTTTTCCATTAAAAACTCTATTATAATGTTCCTTAAAGAACTTTCAAAGCTTTTAGTAGATAGTGGTTACGAGTTTGCTATAATGTAAAGTAGGATAACTAATATTACATTGATTTTTATTACCTTTTCTGACATTTCTAAAACACTCAGTATTTGACTTTTAGAGTTTACTATAAAATATCCAGTGTTTTCGAACCAGGGTATTATTTTATATGAAATTACATTCTCCTACATTGAAACTCATGAAAAATAATAATTTTTTAAAAATTTTATTAATCTGGACCTTTCTAGTAGATATCAAATTGATTTATATGCATTCAGTTTCTTTTGTTTCTCCCTAACCCACTAATGACTGTCAAAATGACCTTATAAAGCCACTTGGATCTGAGTCTATTGCTCATAGCCCTTCAGATCTTTCATGCCATTAAACTGAAAATTAAGAATCGTTTACAAGATGCTTCAGAATTTGACTCCACTAGAGCTTATAAAATCTTTTTATTATGACTCTACCCATTGTTTCTATACTTTATGTTCTGCCCAACCATAGCCCCATACTAGAACCCATAGATGCCAGTGTGTATCTGCCTATTCCATGTCACTTACTCTCTTGCTCATAATCACATGATAGCTTTCACATTTCCTTTTGACCTCGAGGGAGTTCTCCTTCCTTTGAATCTTATACCTGTTAGTTATTTGCATTTATTATGCCTCTTGAGAAATCAAAAGCTCTCTGGTTGAATTCTGTACTCTCTGAGATCAGAGTTGTGTCCATTTTACTTCGTGTCATCAATAGAACTGATCAAAATACTTTGAATGTTGTATGTACCAAAGCAACATATGTTAAAAAAAATGATTGAGTGTAATGGGTTACTTACAATGGCAAATGATGACATGATTCATGCATTCACTAATTCAACAAGGTTATGAGGTGTCCATTATGTCCTAGAAATTATTTTCCATGTCATTGGGACCTGGCCATAATGCAGATTTTATCTAGAAAACTTGACCTTCTCACACTCTTCTTTGCTTTCTGGGACTTTTCTTATTGTTACTGCCATCTTTTGGTATCCCTCTAATTAAACCAGATAAGAAAGACCCCCAACCTATAACTTGGAAAAATTGCTGTTGTGGCAAGTGGCTGTCTTACAGTAATCACTCCACGCGCATTACTCTGTACATTCTCAGAGTGAACATTGATGACCACTGGTGTTAGCCTGGATGATATTTGAATTCTCTATGTCTTCTTGTTGAATTAATGGCCTGATCCTGCAGGAGACTAGTATTCTCCTTTCGCTTTCTCTGATTCCCATCCTGTGGTAATCATCACTTCATCTGCTCTTTCTTTTATTTTTTTCCTTCAAGAGTTTATGTATTTATTTGACAGAGAGGAAGATCACAAGTAGGCAGAGAGAGCCCTCAGAGAGAGAGGGCTCTCTCTGCCTTCTTGTGATCTCTGCCTACTGAGCAGAGAGCTCAATGAGGGGTTTGATCCCAGGACCCTGAGATCAGGACCCAAGCTGAAGACAGAGGCTTAACCCACTGAGCTGCCCAGGAGTCCCTCATATGCTCTTTCTTATAATAAGTTTTAGCGTGGCATGCTACCAATTTATGTCATATGCGGCAGTTTTCTGAATGTATTATTGTGAGGAATATTTATGCCTTTAGAATTAGACATTAGTGAAAATTAGGAGTCATAGCCTCATTGTATAAGTAAAGTCTGAATTAACATAATCTTTGTTCCAATGCATGGTCACGCAGGTTTTGTTTGTTTTTGAAGACAAATACTTCAGCAGACACTGCATTTGCTAATACTTACAAGAGTGCCTGGTGTATAGTATGTTCTTAATGCGTATTTACTGAATCAATGAAATTTGGTATTTTGGTACACTAAAGAACAATGAGAACAAAGAACACCAGAAAGTGGGGATCTTTTGTGTGTGTATTTCTCTGTTGTATGTGAACCTGTGTATGTGTGTGTCTGTATGTGTGTGTGTGTGTGTGTGTGTGTGTTTTAGCTATAAGATTGTACAGAACTCTCTTGCTCCTCTGTGGTTCTGGCTTCCACTTTCATTGGAATATCTTTGTTTTTCATGTCTTTATACATGGAATTAACCTATCTGGTCTTTTCTTAACTTCAAAATGGGGGAAACAATCTCTAAATTCTCTTCGTGCTTTAAATGTGAGTGTCCAGAGATTAGGTCTCCTAATCCTATTCTATTCTTTTGTTATTCTTATTCTTCAATATGTTGTGTCTCTTCCTTCCACAAGGCACTAAGGCACTATTTGAAAATATATTCATAGTAGAAAGCCTAGACACTGATTAAAAATATTCTGCTATATAAATGTAATGATGCATGAATAAGGACATATTTTTAAGGAGTTTTTATTTCAAAGTTTGCTTTGAAAGTAGATTATGAACATACTGCTCTTACCAGTTAGCTACTTAAATGAGGAAAAGCAGAAGCTGATGATAAAATAGTCTCATTAAAGTGCGATTTGGCTTTCCTCTGAATGTCAAGTGTATAGATTCAGGCTTAGAGTAAATCTAGGCCCTTTGGCAGTTGCAGTATCTATGATTTTGCTCATCCCTCCAGAATTTTTTTTTTCTCTCTACTCTGTTCTGTTATTTATTTCCTCACTGCTTTACATAGCCTAATTATAAGATCCTCAAAGATATGAATCATGTCCATATTTTAATTAAACCTTTTGGTAAATTCAGGTTGCCCCTGTAGAATAGCAATCATTCAAAAATGATATAATCTATATCAATTAATTTTTAACTTTATAATCCTTAAAAGTTTGCTGAAGGAATCCATTTGCTGGTAACCACAATCCAGAAATCTTGTGAAATCTTGCTGTTTAATTTGGGCCCCATTATTTGGCTCTGTTTCTTAGTAACAGGTGTGGAGACTCCATCTTTCTGTCTTTAAATGTGTTGATATTTGTCTCCTGGTTATAAACTTAGAATCCACCCCACCCCCATTTCCTATAATGTCTTTCCTGATCTTGTATCTGATCACATGTATCTGAAGGCAGAAAAAGGGTCTCCTTTTTACAAAGTTAGCTTGTACTGGGGAGTACAAGTGGCTTGTACTTAATTGCGCTCAGATGGGCCATAGGACAAGGACAAGATCATTGAGACCAACAACTCTTTATCAAAATATAAGCTTCTTGTTGAAGCGAAATTTATTTTTTTAATCAGCTTAGTTTACTAGTATTTTCCAAGTCTTTAGAGCAGATAATTGATATATATGAGCTGGTAACCTGCTATTTTCCACCAATCACATAAATCTTCAGTTCATGAGGTTTCCTAGCATATGGCCTTAGAGAAAATAGGCGATAGCAAAAAGACTGGTGTCTGTCAACCCACTATAAAGGAATCTTTTCTTGGATGCACCAGATAACCAGCTATAGATTTTGATATCTGTCATTGTTGAAATACTTCAATTTCTTGTATTTGGAGTTGCATTACCAACAAATAACGAAGTAACATAACCACTTAAGTTAGCCTGAGAAAGTTTTAAATGATTCTAGTTTTAAAATTATCTTAAAATGATTTTTAAAATGATTTTAAATCATTTTAAAATGTTTCTAGTCTGTCTAATGGAAGTCAAGAATGAAATCTGACCTAGCTTTTAGGAAAGAGTACACTCAAGTACTTGAACAATGTCAAGACTTTTCCCCCCCTTGTCTCTCTCCTCCCTGTGCCTCTTGATCTTTTCACTCGTTTTCTGTAGAACCTACTCCTTCCAAATTTTGGTCCACAGGAGTACTCAAAATCAAGAACTATGCCAGAATCTTTAATCTAACTGCTTCAGCCATTAGAGAGTTTCCCCTATCACTGAGGTTTATCAGATGCAGGTATTTTAAATCGTCAAAGTATACTTTTCAAAAAATTAAAAGCATAATTCTCATAGAGATATAGAATAAATACATGTCAAAGGTATAAACATTTTTTTTTAAAGATTTTATTGATTTGTCAGAGAGAGAGAGCACAGACAGACAGAATGGCAGGCAGAGGCAGAGGGAGAAGCAGGCTCCCTGCCGAACAAGGAGCCCGATGTGGGACTCGATCCCAGGACGCTGGGATCATGACCTGAGCAGAAGGCAGCCGCTCAACCAACTGAGCCACCCAGGTGTCCCAAAGGTATAAACTTCTTAATGAGAAACCTGCAGAATGGTAAGATTGCTTTCAAAACTGCAAGAAAAAATAAAGTATTTCTATTCAAAATATTTATTTTCTATTTAGAAAGATAGATGCTGGAAGAAGGTTTCTAATCATATATAAAACTGGTTAAAGATGAAAACTTTACCATCCTTGAATCTCTATTTGCATCTCAAAGTTAATGTGTGTTATTTGACATAAAATACTTGCAATATTATCATTTAATACAAATCAATAGCTAAAATAGCTACCTTACAGAGTATTTAAATCCTCAATCACTACTAATTGGCAAATAAAAAATAGAGTAAAGTAAAATAAAATAAAATGTGTATAGCACTAGACAGTTACAGATCTCTTGGCTCGTCCTGCTAGACAATACTCCAGTGTGACATTGGAGAGACATATAGTCATCGGTCACCAGCTTCCAACCTATGGATGTTTTAAAACAATGCCATGAAGATTCTCAACTTACTTTGTGGAGATTCAATGAGAACATGTGTAGAAAATGCTTCATGCCATGTTTGGTACAAAATAAATTCACAATGAAGTTTGCTTCTTTTAAATATTATATATTATATTATGTTATGTTATATTATATTATGTCACTAAAATATACTCCTGTTTGTGTTTATGAGATTTTACTTGAAGCTATTTCATATTAATATATAATAAACCTCTTTTAAGTAGTACCTTTGCTCCTTCTTTCATGGCTTCCTTCTTGGCTTCCTCTCTTCTTCTCTCACTCCCTGCTTCTCTTGTTCCCTTCCTCCATCCCTCTTTTCCTCCACCAAAAATCCAGAAACAGGAAGTTTTAAAGCCAGATCAGTAAAATAGTACTTCGTAAGAGTCTGTTGTGCATGGAAGAACAGTTCATCGACTGGGAGCCTTCCAATCCAAAATGATGTGAAGCTGAACCTTAACATTACAGGATGGCTTATAAAGTGGAAATGAGGAAATCATTTAACCATTTCAATGATTGGTTATTAAAATGGGGGTTCTAGGAATTAGGAGATTTGATAAAAATGATGATCTTATACCACTTAAAGAAGGGGATGTACTTTTTTATTTTTTTTAATTTATTTATTTTTTTTTTTAAAGATTTTATTTATTTATTTGACAGAGAGAGATCACAGGTAGGAAGAGAGGCAGGCAGAGAGAGAGAGGAGAAAGCAGGCTCCCTGCTGAGCAGAGAGCCCAATGTGGGACTCGATCCCAGGACCCTGAGATCATGACCTGAGCCGAAGGCAGCAGCTTAACCCACTGAGCCACCCAGGCGCCCCAGGATGTACTTTTTTAAATGATTATTCACAGCACTTAGAAGAAATAACCCAAGTTTGGCTTGTTCATGAAATTTGATTCATGGAATAAATTAGATTTAACTTTGCTTACATGGCTTAGATGGTTTTGTCAGTTTGGGGGATTTTCAATCCTGATCTACATTTTATTTTATTTTTAACGTTTTTCCACTTTCCCTGCCCCATCTCTTTCTTTGTCTCCTCTCTCTCTCTCTTTCTCTCTTTCTGTTACTCCTCATCTCCCCTTCTCTTTCCTCTCCTCCCCTCTCCTCCCTTCCTTCCTTCCTTCCCTCTTTTCTCTTAAACTTTGCCATTCACTTGTTTACCTAAGCTATTTGTCTCCACAGAATTAAATTGAAACAGTCTACTTCTTCCCTCTGTCTTCCATCTTGCTACTTTGGTAAGTCTTGCTCTGCTGCAGGCACACTGGCCTCAGGACCTTAGAGATCTCACACTGCCTCTTATTTCTCCTAGGGACGCGGAGTTCCCAGCTTTTTCCAAACCTTGTTCCCTCACCTTTTCCCAACCTATCCCTGACCTCCAAATCCCCTTTTTAGGGAGAGCTACTCTATCTCATTTAAAAATAGAAACTTCCCCCAATCCCATTTCTCCAGTCTCTTTTTCCTTGATTAAAAGGTCACATAAGCCATCCTGAAAGAGATTTCAATGACCAAAGATAATAAATAAAAATGGTATTGAATTCTAACCCCCAAAATAAAGTACAAACTAATGAGTTTATATGATATAATAAATAAAAACCAATAGTTTGAGGAGAATAGACAAATATCCCCTCACAAAAGAATTTCAAATATTAGTAGTGAAGGAAAGCAGTAAATGGAAAATCACCAATCCAGCCATAGGTGCCAAAATTAGTGGACAAAAGTTTAAATAGAACTAGGATATTTGTATCGCCTCAAGGTTTCATCTATGAAATATTTAGTAATTAAAAAGCAGAAAAGTAACTGTACAGAATCCTAGCGAACACCACTCTTGCTAAGTGGTCAAGGTTAACATCACCAGTAATAGGACATATGGACATCTTGCATCCCTGATACGATGCACTGAGAAATTCACATGCTCTCTGAGATATCATTCCTAGTAATGCATAACCTCGGTGTAATCAAGAGAAAACATCAGGCAAACCCAGACTGAAGGACATTCTACAAAACCATCAGTCCTTTTCAGAAGTGTCAAGTATTCAAAAGACAAGAAAAGACTGGGGCACTCTTCTAGATTGGAGAAGACTAAGGGGACATGCCAACAAATGCAGTGTGAGACCCAAACTGGCCCTGGAACAGAAAAAGTACAGTGATAGAAAAAAAAAAAAAAGATGAAATTCACATAAATTATGTATTTTCCTTGAAATGGCATTGTATTGATGTTAATTTCTTAA
>NC_081561.1:121035612-121056865 GCF_022355385.1 Mustela nigripes
TTCTTTCTTTCTTTCTTTCTTTTTTTAAGATTTCATTTATTTATTTGACAGAGAGAGACAAGCAAGAGAGGGAACACAAGCAGGGGGAGTGAGAGAGGGAGAAGCAGGCTTCCTGCAGAGCAGGGAGCCTGGCGCAGGGCTCCATCCCAGGACCCAGGGATCATGACCTGAACTGAAGGCAGACGCTTAAGGACTGGAGTCACCCAGGTGCCCCAACCTCTAGTTTCTTTATTGGTGAAAAAAGAAAATCATACTAAATGAACGCTACAGTGTCTTCTATATTTCTAAATTTGTAATATTCAAAGGCAATGGCTTAAAAAATGAGATTGCTTTAGAATAATCCTTAGGGCTTGTCAAAGAGCACAACTCTGTGTAAAGAAGACTGGTTTTAAGCTGGTGCAATTTTAAAAATACCAATGCCTAAGAATTAAAGTTGGGAGAACCATAGCAAAGGAAGTGACAGAATGGAGTTAGAGGCGGGACATGAAGGAGTTAGCTTTCGGAGACCTCTAGGGAAAGCAGTCTGGACAGACCTGGTGGTGAGGGAGGGGAAGGTGCTGTGGGAAGAAGCTGTATTTAATTTTGGACATTCAGATTGAAAGGTGAAGGTGAGATTTTGGAGATAGTCCTATTATTTTGAACTCAGCTTAGCACTGCATTCCTATTTCATAGGCAGATGGTCCAGAAAGAAAATATAACCATGCGAAATAGTTTATTAGTTGGGACTAATTAAAGGAGATTTCTTTTTCTTTTTTTAGTTTTTTTTTCCAAAAAAGAAAAGTCCAGAAATTGTGGAATTAAATTTCTGAAAGAAAACAGTTAGAATATACACAGTTATTAGGAATGAGAGAAAATACAGTACTTTCTCTATTTGTTAAATGTTAACTGCTAATTAGCAATTTATGAATCTACATGAATCTATTCCAAGGAAATGAGTGTGTATTTTTACAGACACTTCTGTATTAAAGATTCTGTGGAGGGTATTACCAATGCTTACGTTTATTTCCCTTAACTGGCTTGTACATCTTAAACAGAAGAGATTATCAAGACTCCTCTGTCTGCTCTGTCCTCGATGTATCCACAGGTAGTTTTCTGGTTCTTCAACCATCAAAACAAAAGGATTGCTATTGACCCCCTTTCATTGATTTTTTTAAGGGAAAAACTCACATAAATCTGTCATGTGTCAAAATGGGTTGATCCTTGCTGTCTTTTAAATCTCTCTTAACTAGGAATAGAATATTTACATCACAGAATTCCTGTCTCCCATACCCCATTTTCTACTGCAAGTATTGCAGAAAAAAATCAGCTATTTTTACCTAAAATACTTAATATATTCTCTTAGTATGTTACACGTACATACTAATAAATTAAATCGTAGCTGTAAGAACTTCTGTAAAATCTAAGACCCTTGTGTTCTGCCTTCCTCTGACTCTCCACCATTCTCACTGGATTACCTGAAGTAGCAATCCAATTACCTGAAATAAACTCACTGGCCTGTTTGAATATAGTTCTTCCAAGTTATATCTCCAGAATGCTATTTTTGCTGTATTAATTTTTCAAGCTCGATTGAAATAAAACTGACATATAACACTGTGTAAGTTTAAGGTTGTACGAAGTGATGAATGGTTATGGATATATTGTGAAACGATCACCACGCTGAGGTTAGTGAACACATCACATCCATCACCTCACATAGTTACGTGTGTATGTGTGTGGTGAGGGATTTTAAGGTCTACTCTCTTAACAACTTCAAGTGTAAAATACAGAATGTTAACTACATTCATTGTGCTGTATGTTACTCATGCCTAGAACTTGTCCATCTTGTAACCGGAAGTCTGTACCATTTGACGACCTTCATTCTTGTCCTCCACTTCTGGCCCTGGCAACAAGCCATTTGCTCTGTTTCTAGAAGTTTGATATTTTTAGATTTCACATATAAGGAGGGAGATCATACAGCACTTGTCCTTTTTTTTGGTCTAACTTATTTTACTTTGCATAATGCCCTCCAAATCCACATTGTTGTAAATGTCAGGATTTCTCTTTTTTTTTTTTTTTTTTTTTAATGACTAAATGAGCACACACACACACACACACTCTGATGTAGGTTGTTTCCATGCCTTGATTATTGCCAATAGTGCTGTAATGACCGTGGGGGCACCGATAAGTTTTCAAGATAGTGATTTCACTTTCTTCAGATATATACTCTGAAGGGCAATCTCTGGAACATAGGAGGGTTCTATTTTTCATCTCTTGTCTTTCTGATAATAGCCATCCTAACAGGTGTGCCGTGTTACCTTGTGGTTTTGATTTGCATGTCCCTGATGCTGGAGCATCTTTTCACATGCCTGCTGGCCATTTCTATATTTTTGGAAAATTATCTATTCAAATTATCTGCCCATAGTTTAATCAAATTATTCATTTGCTATTGAGTCGTATGAATTTCTGATATATTTTGGAAATGGACACCGTGTCAGGTATATGACTTGCAAATATTTTTCCCTTTCTATAATCTGCCTCTTTTTTTGTTGATTGTTCCCTTTTCCTGTGCAGGAGTTACTTAGCTTGATGGGTTCATACTTGTTTGTTTTTGCTTTTGTTCCTTATGGTTCTGGTGTCATAGTCAAAAAATCATTGCCAAGAGCAATGCCAAGAAATTTTTTACCTTTTTCTTTTCTGCTATGAATGTCTGCTTTCAGGTCTGCATTCAAGGCTTTTAATCTATTTTGATTTTATTTTTGTTAGTGGTGTTAGGTAGGGGTTCAGTTTTATTCTTTTGCCTGTGAACATCCAATTTTCCCATTACCACTTGTTGATAAGAATATCTTTCGCCATTGACTATTCTTGGCTTATTTTCTATATATTAATTGACCATATATGAGTGGGTTTATTTCTGGACTCTCATTCTGTTTCATTCATCCTTTTTTTTTTTTTCCAATGCCAGTAACCCACTATTTGATTACTATAACATAGTTTAGGCTGAAATCAGGAAGTGTGATGCCTCCAGCTTTATTCTTCTTTCTCAACATTGCTTTGACTATTTAGGGTCTTTCATAAATCCAAACACATTTGTTTTTTCCATTTCTGTAAAACACAAAAAACAAACATGCCATTGGAATTTTGATAGGGTTGAATTTGTTGATCACTTTGGGTGGTATGGACATTTTAACAATATTAGTTCTTCTGAATTAGGAACACTGAGTATCTCTTTCGATCTTTGTGAATTTTCAAATTCTTTAATCAATGCCTTATAGTTTTCGGTGCACAATTCTTTCACCACCATTGTTAAATTTATTCCTAAGCTTTTAAATTATTTTGGTGCCATTATAAGTGGGATAGATTCTTTATTTCTTTTTCACAGAGTACATTGTTAGTGACTTTTGTATACTAATTTTGTATCCCACAATTTTGATTATTAGTTCCAATAGTTTGTGGGGTTTCTTTGGTGTTGTTGTTGAGTTTTAAGGTTTTTCTATGTAAGATCATGTAATTTGCAAGGAGAAACCATTTTACTTCTTCTTTTCTGATAGTTGCCTTTTATTTCTTTATCTTGTGTGATTGTTCTGGCTAGGACTCCAGCACTAAGTTGAATAGGAATGGGTAGAGTGGGCACCCTTGTCTTACTCTTGGTGTTAGAGGACAAGAATTCAATCTTTGACTATTGTGTACAATGTCAGTTACAAGACTCTATATCTACCCTTTATTATGTTCATGTACATTCCTCTATATTCAACTTACAAAGTTTTTATTGTGAATGTCTTCCTTTTTTCTAGGTGTAAGTGTTTATAGGTATTAACTTTGCTTTACAAATATTTAAAGGTGTTGTGGTATTGAGTCCATTAGTATTTACAATTGTTATATCGTCATGATGAAATAACCTTTTTACCATTATGTAATGATCTGCTTTGTCTTCTGTGTCCTTTTTTTCCTGAAAGTCCCTTTGTCTAATAATGTCTACCCCTGCAATCTTTTGGTTACCAATTGTTTGAAATATAATTTTCTGTTTCTTCACTCTCAGTGTATGAGTGCTCTTAAAGTGACTTATTCAGCTATAGATTTTCAAATAATATTTAGATTTCAGTTCCCTGTCCTATTGTCAACTACCTCTGAAGTCCTAGGCATCTCAAGTATATTTTAGCCTTTCTGGGCATTAGAGGTTCCAATTTCTTGAAATCGTGTTCATCAGTAACTCTATCCATTCATTCTCCATCTTCCACAATTTTAATAAAATTACATTTTCAATTTCAATTTCATATTATATTCTAATTTTTGTGATTGTCTTACACATTTTGTTTTATTAACTTTTTTTAATATTAAAAAAAATTCATTTGACATAGAAAGAGACAGAGAGAGAGGGAATACAAGTAGGGGGAGTAGGAGAGGAAGAAGCAGGCTTCCCGCTGTGCAGGGAGCCTGATGTGGGGCTCCACCCCAGGACCCTGGGATCATGACCTGAGCTGAAGGCAGATGCTTAAGGACTGAGCCACCCAGGCATCCTTATTAACTTGTTTCAATGGGCTATCAGGCAGGAGAGGAGTTGAGCATGTGTGCTCACTCAATCTACCAACTTGATTTAGTTCTCTTTTTTCTCTACAGACATTGTTAATATAATTGTCCAGTTCATCAAATATTTATTAAGTAAGAATAGCTGCTTTATGCTTGATAATATGAGCTCAATGATAATTTCAAATATGAGATAATACAAGTTCAAAGATTACCTTAGATACCAGGAGTGTACAATTCTTTGAGAACTTTGTACTCTAATATGAGACACAGATGTATAAATAGGTACTTATCATTTATTATAGTACTAATTTGAGCACCTAATATGTGTGAAGTATTGAAAGGTACATTATCTTTGTAATCTCTTAAACCTCAGAATGATGATAGCTCACCACATGTTTTTCAGAATGGCGGGGGTGGGGTGGGAAGTTGGGGTATCAGGTGGTGGGTATTATAGAAGGCACGGATTGCATGGAGTACTGGGTGTAGTGAAAAAATAATGATACTGTTATGCTGAAAATAAATACATTTTAAAAAAAGATTAAAAAAAAAAGAATACATACAGACCTGTGCATATTTTATAATCAATTTCAAAATGTTCATTGAATCCATGAAGTCAATCTATGTGCCCAAGTTGGGTCAACAGATCCCAGTTTAAAAGTCCCTAATATATTTCATGCATTCATTTGTTTATCGAAAAATATTTATTGAGCACCTCCTAAAAGCTGGGCATTGTTCCAATGAAACAGACAAAAGACCCTGGTTTCTTGAAGTTTGCAGGGCAAATTATATAGCATGGTATATAAGATGGTGGATTCTACAGAAGAAAATAAAACAGGAAAGGAGTTTGCTGCCTAACTGAGAAATTCAATTTTAAAAAGGATACTCAGGGAAGACCAAACTGAGTAAATGACATGATTAAAGCCTTGAATGAGGTGAAGGGGCCAGATTTGTGGCAACTAGAATGTACTGTTTTCTGAGAAAGGGGATACATGGCATGCTCTAGAAAGGACCAGGTGGCTAGTGTGGCTGGTAGGGAGCCTAGTGAGGTGCATGATAGCAAAAAGGCAGACACACATAGGTCTGTCTGGCGGAGCCTCGCCTCGTCAGCATTGGTGGGATGGGAAGGGTTGGGACAGATGGCACGGAATACTGACACAGTCTGACATCCCTGAGGAAATGAAGTTTAAACAAACGAATGCCTGATAAACATTAGCTAGACAAAGGAGGGAGGAAGAACATCCCAGGTAGAAGGAAGAACACGTGTGAAAACACTGAGTCTTTCCCCTAAGGGAATGAGCCTCCATGGTGATTTCTCTTCATCTCTTTTAGGTGGGGGCAACTATGAGATAAGCTATAAAGATATTTTATTGGTGTTTGTTTGTTTGTTTGCTTGTTTGTTCATTTTGCTTTTCCTCTTGATTGTGGAGGTTAGCAATCCAGCATAAATTTCCTAGTGGAGGAATTAAGACAAGTCCCTCATTATATGATGGATACTTTTGAAAGAGAACCAGCTTCAGTTCCAAAAACCTAGGCCTTATTACTTGGAGCAACATAAATGAGATTTTTTTTTTTCCACTGAAATTGCTGCAAGCACAAAAATGTGTTGGATTCCAAACTTTTCACACCCAAAGCAGTTACAAAGATTTCTAATGACCACTCTGTAAACCGCTATAGAATGTCTACCTTTAGGCCAACGACCAGGCTGACTTTTTTGTTTTGTTTTTAATTTTTAGAAGTTTTAGTCTGAAGACTTAGTGACTTCAAACTGGAAAACAAAAAGCTTTAGAATGATTCTTTTTCCTTTGTAAATAAACCACCAAAGTCTCAAACATTCTTGTTGTGTGAATGAGCAAAATAAATAAATAAATAAATAAATAAATTAGTAGTTTATTTTTAAAAACAAATCTCTAGCAGAACTTACAGAACTTTCTCTCTCTCTCTCTCTCTCTCTCTCTCCCCCCCTTCCTTCTCTCTCTCTCTTTCTCCCTTCCTTCCTTCTTTCCTCTTTCTCCTTCTCCCCTTCCTTTCTTCCTTCCTTCCATCTCTACTTTCTTTTAGAGAAAGAAAGAGAAAGAGAATGAGCTTGGAGAGGCAGAGAGAAAGTATCTCGACCAGACTCCCGGCTGAGCACAGAGCCCTACACGAGGCTTGATTCTAGGACCCAGAGATAGAGACCTGAGCTGAAATCAAGAGATGGCTGCTTAAACGACTGAGTTAGCCAAGTGCCCTACATACTAATATTTTAATATCAATAGAAGCATTTTTTTCTTCACATGTGTTAATATTCTGTATCTTAGAAAAGTCTTTTTCTATACTCTGTGTCATAGCATCTCTTATTATTTCAAGAAATCTTTTTTAAGAAGGATACAAAATTGCAGAAAGATGAAACAAAACCAAAATGAGTATGCCAAGTAGATGAAATTATATTAAGAATTAAAAATAGTAGAACATGTTGAATACTAACCTGTACTTTAATTCTTTGTTTCATTTTTATTGAAAACTCTTTGGCACCGATGTATATAAATATTTTCTTCTTTACTTATAAGAAAGTAAGGATAGTTCAGAAACTTTTCATTATATTATTTCTACTGAGACAGGAGGTTTCCTTTTTTTTTTTTTTTTGGCTAAGCACCTGTGGATACACTTTTAATCTTATTTTTAAATAGATATATTTGAAGTCGCAATAGAATTTAGTTGAAGCAATGCTCATATATGAAATAACAATAAGCTTAAAATTCAGGGAAAATTTGTCTTCTTTGGTAATTACTTTAGTAATCACTGAATTTAAATTTTTATATGCATATATACACATATAAACATATAACATGCATATATAGATATGTACACATATATATTTACATACATAGACATATCTCTACATGCACATACATTATATATATCATTTGTAGGAGATCATAAAAATCTATTAAACATGGTTACTTCTGGAAAAAGAACAGATTCTATAGTTAGGAATGAAGAATTTTTCTCTTATGTATTTCTTGGTATTTGAATTTTTTATAGTGTGCTATATATTTTATATATTATTTTATTATTTTTTGAAGATTTATTTATTGATTTTTTAGAGAAGAAGGAGGGACAGAGGAAGAGGGAGAGAAAATCTCAAGCAGACTTTCTGCTGAGCATGGCACCTGACCCATGAGAGTTTGGCTCATGACCTGAGCCAAAACCAAGAGTTGAATGTTTAACTGACTGCAAAACCAAGAGTTGAATGTTTAACTGACTGCACCTATTTTATATATTATTTTGAAATAAAGTAATGTAACTTAACTTTAAAGGAATCATCATTAATTTATATATATTAATGTATCATTAACTTATCATATGTGATATATATATATTTAAAAACCAGAGACTCCTATGATTATGGGAGATAAAGGGATTTAATCTAAAATTCCTGGATGACTCTTTATAACAAACTTATGTTCATCTTCACAAACAAGAAGGACAAGAAGATTGACAGTGAGAGAGTCAATAATGGAGTAGAATTTAATTATGCCCCTCTTTTCTTCCATACTATTTGGAGACAATGTAACTTGGCCAGGAAGTGTTTTCCCCTTTCCTTAGATTGTATTGAAGGGGCTTTGATTGTATTGTTGTATTCAAGGAGCTAGATGTAGCTACATTTCTTTCTGAAATCTACATCTTTTCTAGCTGTTTGTCCTTTGGTGAGTTAATTACCCTCTGTCAGCATCTATTGTTTTACAAAAAAGCATGGGTAATAACTCTACTGTCTTGGTTGCTGCTATGAATAAAGGAAGTGAATGTAGATAAAGCACCTGGGATAGTATTTAGTAGTATTAGTAATTAGATAGCAGTATTTAGTAAGTGTATTTTATCCCTTATATTATTAGGATTTCCTTATAACAAATGTGCTATGTCTTTTATCTTTAGGACATCCTTCCCTCTGGGTCTTCTAACTGGACAGATTTCTGATTTTTCTCCAGCAAAAGGATAGAGTAAGAGTGCTATTTTTCAAGGTTTGCTTCAGGCACAGACACCCACAGTTGGTGAACTTTCTTCCCATAGTTTAAAGACATCCTAGAAAGCAGGCCATTGCCAAAGGATGTTATGAATCTGGGCTGTTCCCTTTCTCCTTCCCACCCTGGCACGTGTGTAATCACAGCAGTGCCTGCAGTTTGATTCCATTAAGATGAGATGGGAACATGACTCTCATATTCATGTTAGCACCTTTTTCTGGAAGCTCTGCTTCTTCCTCTTTGTGTTGACATATTTATTGCTTGTTTTATTACATGTTATATATTTTCATGCTTGTTTTGTGTCTTAAAAGTTTTAGGAGCCATATCCTAAATTCTATCGCTTTGTTTCCTTACAAAAAATACCTGAGTTTTTACTGATTTCTGCATGGGTAAAACTGAGATTACCACTAGTAATTCTCATGCCAAATGTGCATTCGACTGGCACGCCATTTGAACAAAATTGAACTATTTTCTAATAATTAAGTACAGGGAGATTTTATGTGAAAAATCAAAGAGCTATCTCCACCAGAGACAATAATGAGCCAAAGCTCAGCGGCAGCTGCCCTCCTTGAGAAATAATGTGCTATCCTGTTCAACATTACTCCAGCCTGGACCTTTCACACAATGACACTATTTCCTGGTGGGGCTGGGCATTTGAGCTTATGATCATCAATGTGGAGAGATTCCTTTAGTCATTTCAGTATGGAGAACATTCTGTGTAATCAGATTTGTTAAACTGTGTAATGTTCATTGAGAACTGCATAAAGATACACCGTTCTCAAAGGGCAAAAAGAAGTAAGCCTATAAGTCTAGGTGTATTCTCAGAAAACACATAGTGTTCAAATCCATGTGAAGTTTAGGATATTCCATACCTATCACAGAGTCCCTTTAACGTGCGGAAGTTCCCAGAGCTGGAGTAAACATGTCCATCATTAGACTACCTTCATGAAGAAAGAGCTGTAAAGGTTGCTTTGAACTGGTGCTGCTAGGAAATAGTGAAGAGGGTGGTAACAAAAGCTTACCTAATACTAGGTAATTGAATTGAAATACTATCACCTATATCAGATGTATTTCTGCACTTGAAAGACAATGATACTATTTAGCTTAATTAAGACAATGATACTGTTTAGATTAATAGTAATATCTTCATATAGGCTTCAGTTTATAAAAGACACAGTACAGAGAACATAGTCAATGCTATTATAATGGTGGTCTATGGTAGTCACAGATGGCAGCTACACCTATGGTGAACATAGAACACTCTAGAAAGAAATCGAATCACTAAGATGTACGCCGGAAACGAAGGTAACTAACGTTGTGTCAACTAGACTCAAAAAAAAAAAAAAAATTAAAAAGTGGTAATCTCTTTGAATCTAAAAGAATTCCTTTTACATTAAAAAATAACATTCTTATTTTTAAATCCCATATTGACTTGACTTAAATTACATTCTCAAATAAGAATTTTTATTGTTATCTAGTAGTTTTTTGTATCCAACTTCGGAGTTTCTGAGGTGGAGACCTTGGACTTAATGTTTTATGAAACATCAGCCCCGTTTTAGTTTTGACAGTGGTAATCCATGAAAGAAAGGAGTATTTGTGACCAGAAGCTTCATGATCAGTTATTATTATTTTTTATTATAAACTATAGAAAATGTAATTTCCCAAGCCAAACCTTGAAACTTTTGAGGTTTATTCAGTCATCACTAATCAGTTATTATTATTTTGCAAACTGTGCATATAAAAGTGTGGCAATAAATATCTGTAAGTATCTGTAGGATATGTAATTTTCTCAAGCAGAACTTTGAAACTTCTGATATTTATTTAAGCATTCTTTTATTAGCCCTCGTAAAACGTTGTTGTTTTCTCTATAGGCTCCAATATATCTTTTTAAATGTATTCATAGCAATTGTAGTGCTATTGCATATGACCTAAATTTTCCTATGAGTGTTTTTAAACTCTTTATAATTTTTATGTTGGGAGCTATAGGTATGAGCTATTTTAAATCCATTGTACAGCTGTTGGTAGGACTTAACTCTTACACTGGTTCCTTCATTTTACAGTTGATATTCTTGGGTTTGCTCAAAAGATACTGTTAAAATCTACACAGTGATAATTTTATTTCCTTCTTAACACTTATATTGATTACCAGTTTCTTCCTCCATTTGTATTAACAAGAACTACTAGAAATATTTTTTTAAGAGTTGAGTTTTTTTTTTTTTAAAGATTTTGTTATTTATTTGACAAACGGAGATCACAAGTAGGCAGAGATGCAGGCAGAGAGAGAGGAGGAAGCAGGCTCTCCACGGAGCAGAGAGCCCGATGCAGGACTCGATCCCAGGACCCTGAGATCATGACCCGAGCCGAAGGCAGAGGCTTTAACCCATTGAGCCACCCAGGCGCCCCAAGAAATATTTTTAATAATAGTGATGATATAAAAGCTTAGTCTTATTCCTAATTTTAAAATTATCTGTATCTTATTCATCCTAAAGTTCTTTTTTTAATCAATATGCATGGTGAATTTTATTATTTATTTTTATATCCATGAAGATTTTTTTGTTTCTTATTGGACTTTAATACATGATTTACATTTTTTTATTTTTAGATTTTATATTATTAAGCTATTGCAGTATAGTTACCATGTCTGTAGCTGATATAACGATATTTTTGTAATTTGATTGACATCTATTCAAACAATTACAATAATCACTGTGTGTTATATGCAACTGAGGATCCCTGAACCCTACCTCTGAAATTAATAAAGCACTAGTGTTAGTTAATTGAATTTAAATAAAATAAAATTTAAAAACAAAACAACTACATCAAAATCCACAAGTAGCATTGCTCTAAAACAGTCTTTTCTAAACATTTCTTAGTCTTTGAAATTTTTGTTCTAATGAAATGTTCTGAGGAAATCCAGCAGGTAAAGAAGATGATCTTGGGAATGTTATGATGAAGGAGACTTGTGAGAAGGAAGAGACTTCTTCACTTTCTCATTTTCTTCACTCACTGTCTATAGTCTAAGAGACATTTGTCCTTCTTAGGTCTGTGTGTTTATGCTTACTAAATATTATTTGACATCTTTGTTGTCTAACTATTGAATTGACTGCTAGCTTTATGTGTCTTTTAAATTTAATCATGAAAGTATTTTAATCTAAGCAGTTTTGTTTGAATATAGCTTTGAATTCAATTCAGAAATTTTGATGTCCTTATCTTTTGTAAGTATTGTTCAATCACAGTCTTATGGGAGGTTTGGTAAGAAATATTATTTAAAAGAGTTCAAATATTTTCAGGTGACTCAGTTCTTCCTGTTGATATGCTTAATAATCATTTTAATGTTCATACATTCTAATTATGAAAAATAACTATGTACTTTCTGCTACTTGAAATGCTTTTATTATTTAGCAGCCTGAAGTGGATATTATTTCTGTAAATTGCTAGGGATATTTAAAAGGCAGCCATATTCTCTTTTGCAGGATTCAGAATTTGATAGAGCACTAGTTTTTTTATTTGAATAATTCAGACTTGGTGACTTCTTATTTAGTTATTTATTAATTCATTTATCCAGAGGGAAGGAGAAGTGTGATGAAATCTAATACCAAATTATTTATGCTAATTTCTTATTACATTTCTAAGGTGATTATTATTTAGGTGTTTGACTTTATTCTGCCAGTTCTTTGTTCAGCTTGTGGAGGTTGATGGTGTTATATCTGCATTATATCTGTAGATTATACCCTCTATAAATACCAAACAACTGTAATTTTTAATGAGTTTTGTTTTCATTTTACTGCAAAGGTATTGCAGTAATCCAGTTACTTTTAGTTGCATTTGTCCAGTATATATTTTCTATTATTTTATATTTAATCTTTATCATTTAATTTGTTTTAAGTGGGTCCCTTGTAACTAATAATATTTGGGTTTTCATTTTCTATTAGTTACTTATTGTTATTATTATTATTATTATTGTTTTTGAGAGAGAGAGAGAGACAGAGCATAAGTGGGATGGGGGAGGAATGTGGAAGGGGAGAGGGAGAGAATCTGAAGCAGACCTCAGGCCCAAAACAGAACCCAACTCGGGGCTCGATCTTATGAACCCGAGATGAGGACCTGAGACGAGATCAAGAGTCAGACACCTAACTGACTGAGCCACCCAGGTGCTCCAATATGTGGATTTTAAAAACTAATTTGTGAGACTTTATCTTACACTGTTTATTTTATTCCTTTTATGTATTTTGTAAAAACTGTTGTGTTTTATCTTATATTTATTATCATATAATTTATATGCCTGGTTTTAATAATATAGTTTACATATATTCTGCATGCTTTAAGTTTTCATCTTATTTTGTTTAAGATTTTATTTATTTATTAGAGACAGACTGAGCAAGAGAGAGAGAGAGCATGAACAGGGGATGGAGCAGAGGGAGAGAGGGAAACAGACGTCCCATTGAGCAGGAAGCCTGGGGCAGGACAGATCCCAGGAACTCTGGGATCATGACCTGAGATAAAGGCAGATACTTACCTGACTGGGCCACCCAGGTGTACCTTTTCATCCTGTTTTTAAGTCTACTAGTAATGTCACTTAATATATACATAGTTGATCCTATTTTTTAGTTAATAATATTAAAACAAAAAGATATCCCAAGTCTCTACTGCATGAGTCAAAATATTAATCATACTACTTATTCTTTTTCCTTGATCACAGCCCACATTCTGTTTTTCATTGACATAATATAGGATTTCAGATCCTTACTACTATAACTATTTTCATGTTCTCATTGCCAGATAGTTTGTTTGTAAGAGTTATTTATTTTAACTTTCATCTTGCTTAAAAAGTGTAGTTTACTGTCAGTGGTTTAGAAAATGACTGTCCTTCTTGATAAGACTTGACTCCCTAATTTTATCTTATTTGGCTCAAATCTGTATCAACTGGCACATGATCATAGATAGACACATAATCAAAGTCAGATTATATTATTTTTGAAAATTTATTAGAGAATTTTTGTTGGATGGTAAATATCTGCATCAATTAGTTTTTATGTCACATAAATCACTTCATAACTTAGTGGCTTAAAACAACAATGAGTTATTAAGCTCATGGTTGTGCTGGCATTTCTTTTGCTCTAAGCCATGCTTAGTTCCTCTAGGCTTGTGCTGTTCACATGGCTGGTCCTAGATGGACTTACCCTTGCAATTGCTTGGCTCTAGGATGTATGTCTGGGATCACTTGTCTCTTTTACCCAGCAGGCTAGCCTATACTTCTTATAGGGCAGCAGTGCTCCAAGAGATGATAAGCCTCAAAGCACAATCACTTCTCAAATGCTTAGTTATTTGCTGGGGTCCTGGTGTAGAGCAAAACCCAAGACTGAGCAGAGTCAGATGGAGAGGACTCTCAAAGTTTTATAACAAGGGTAGGTAGGGACACAGGGATAGGAAATAGGGATAGGAAAAATTACTGGAATTTCTGTAACTATACTGCACAAAAGCTCACAGGTTTATTTTAGTCTTCCTTCTCTTTTCCCTTCTTCAATTTCTGTTCATTTTCGCTTGAATTTGTGTTTATACCCCATCTTGCCTATATCAGTACTTTGTGATGGTGTGTTCTTATTGAAATTTCCTCACTGTTTACCTAGTTGTTATTTTAGTCCCCTCTTCAGATCTTAAGCTGGAGGGCTTGTGGATATAAATTTACATTTCCTGTACAGCAGTTTAGCAGAATGACTCTAATAGCAAGGGAACCATGGCTCTGGGCAGTTCCAACAGAGGAACTTCATTTCTGGATTGTCATTTGCTGTGTGAATGAGGTGGTTGCCCTGGGAGCAAAGCTTCTGTATTTGGCTTTATGATTGACCTGGCTTTCTTGCCAGCTCCCCGTATCTGTTTCTAAGTCCAGCCTCCTCTGTGGTGTATCAGGGAAAACCCTGACCACTCTGTCAGTCATTGCATAATCCTGGTTCTTCCCTATTCAGTGGCTCTCGAATGCTTTTGATGTTCTGCAGGAGAAATAAATGCCAGTTGTGCTGCCTGTCTGGCCTGTGGTCTACTCATGCCTCCAGGCGTATGTGTTCAAAATTAGAGAAGGTGATTGTGATTCTTCCCCAAAGCATATCCTACGCTCCTCCTAATGACACGCTGCTTCCATAAAAAAATAAATTACAAGTTGGGGCGCCTGGGTGGCTCAGTGGGTTAAAGCCTCTGCCTTCAGCTCAGGTCATGGTCCGGGGTTCTGGGATCGAGCCCCGCATCGGGCTCTCTGCTCAGCAGGGAGCTTGCTTCCCCCTCTTTCTGTCTCTGCCTCTCTGCCTACTTGTGATCTGTCTGTCAAATAAATAAATTAAAAAAAATGCATTGCAAGTTGCTTCTCTCTGTACGTCTCCACTCTAGGCTTAGCTCTACTGTTTCAGCAAATACTGGAATAGACCTCCTTGCATCAGGTTCTGTTCTCTAGTTCCTCTTCAGGTGATTTGATCCACATCAGTGGCTTTATCCCCCATAGTCAAATCAAGCCATAAATTACTATATTCGGTCAATACCTTTCTTACGAAAGAAGACTTGACAACATGGCATTTCTTTGGCACATTTTATTTTATTAAAGATTTGTTTATTTATTTATTTATTTGGGGGGGAGAGAGAGAGAGCAAGTGGGTGGGGAGAGAGGTAGAGAGAATCTTCAAGCAGATTCCCTACTGAGTGTGGAGGCAGACATGAGGCCCAATGTCATGACCCATAAGATCATGACCTTAATTGATCATCAGCTTAGTTGAAATGAAGAGCCAGGCGCTTAACCCACTGAACGACCCTCATACCCCATTTTTGCACATTTTAAAACCAACACACCTGTAAATGTTTAGAACCATATTTGTTCTGTCCCCTCCTATCAATTTTCCTTTCCCCCATGTCCATGTAATAAGGAATGGATAGTGCAAGTCACCTGCTTTCTCTTTTTTGAATTTCATTTTTATTTCACAAGCAGAAACTTAGAGGACAATACATTCTTGACACTTGCCTCTCCACTTTGATGTTTCATATGTAGTCCATCACTATATTCTGTTAATCCTTATGCTCCAAGTATTTCTAAAATCTTTTCAGTTTTCTTCATGTCCACCACCCTAATGCAAATACCTGACCTTTAGACCCCTCATTATTTCAGTAATTTCCTCAGTGCTTTACTTGAACTTAATTTCTTATGGATCTTATACTTTTTTAATCATTTTAATAAGAATTGGCAAGAGATATCAATAACTTTTGCTTTAGTGTCTCTAATTTTTAATAAAGCATATGATATATTTTTCTAAGGATCACAGTTTCCTGGACTCTACCGCTTCTTTTTTATGATTTGACATTTGTATATATTGAAAAATGATCACCAGAATAAATCTAGTTAACATTGATCATCATACATAGTTACAAAAATTTTTCCTAGTCATGAAGTCTTGAAAAATTTACTCTTTTAACCACTTTCAAATATGCAATCCAGTATTACTAATTATAGTCACCATGCTATACAATGCATCCATGACCTATTTATTTTATAATTGGATGTTTGTACCTTTTGACCACCTTCACCATTTTTGCCCATTCTCCCCCATCCACCACCTCTGGCAGCTACCATTCTTTGTATCTATGAGCTTGTTTTTATTGTTGTTGCTGTTTTTTTAAAATTCCACTTATAAATGAGCTTTTAGAATATTTGTCTTTGTCTAATTTATTTCATTAGCATAATGCCTTCAAAATCTATCTATGGTGTTGCAAATGGCAATATTTCATTTTTTATGGCTGAATAGTATTCCACTGTGTGTGTGTGTGTGTGTGTGTGTGTGTGTGTGTGTGTGCACGCCATATCTTTATCCACTGATCCATCAGAAGACACTTAGGTTGCTTCGAAATCTTGGTTATTGTCAATAATGCTGCAATAAACATGAAGCTGTATATATCTTTTCAAATGACTGTTTTTGTTTTCTTCAGAAAAATACCCAGAAGTGGAAATACTGCATCATATGGTACTTCCATGTATAATTTTTTTAAGGTATCTCCATATTCTCTCCCATAATGGCTGTGCCAATTTACATTCCCACCAACAGGGCACAAGGGTTCTCTTTCTCCACATCCCTGCCAACGGTTGTTATTTGTTGTTTTTCTGATAACAGCCATACTAACAGGTATGAGGTGATAGATAACACATTGTGGTTTTGATTTGTAGTTCCCTGATAATTCATGATGTTGAACATCTTTTCATGTACCTGGTGATCATCTTTATGTCTTCTTTGGTAAAATGTCTACCCAGATTCTGGACTCTACAACTTTTACTCTATTTTTGTCCTAACACACAGTCCACATTCCACTTTCATTTTTACTGTGCATTTCATTAAAAATTAATACTATTTTAAATTGAAATAGTAAACTGTGTTTGTATATGCTCTCCTTCATTTTATTCTCAACACTGCAGTCACAGTGATCCTAGTAAACATAAGCCAGTTCATGGTATCTTCTGCATAAAGCTCTCAATATTCCACAAATCGTTCTGAGGAGAAATGTTAGATGGACCACCGCAAACTATAGGGATAAACATGGTCAGCCCTTCATTATCTCTCTGAACACACCTCCTGTTGCTCCTCTCTTATTTTCTTTGTTCCAACCATACTACACTCTGCCATTCCTTGAACACAGCAGGCATGCTCCTGCCTCAAAGATTTTTTTATACACCCTTACTCCCTGCGTAGAATTCTCTCCCTCAAAATATTAACAAGACCTCTTTCCACACCATATTTAGGCTTTATTTAGCTATCTCCTTTTTAGCCAACTCTCTAAAACTACAAATATCTCAACCCCGTTAGCCCTCTTCTCATACCCCTTCTCCTTAGGTTTTTCTGACCTGTTTCAAGGGGGAAGGCAGGGTTGTTGTTTTTTTGTTTGTTTGTTTGTTTGTTTTCTGCTTGTTACTGTCCTGTTAACTAGAATTGTGCCTAGACCATAGAAGTGGTTCCATAACTATTTTTTGAGTTCACCTTAATAGAATGAATAAGTGAATGATACAGTGTAAATAAATAAGCGGTAAAGTATAATAGCTAAGTATTTCAACCTGAAAAATTGTAGGTTTAAGTTCCAGGTCCATCACTTTGCAATTTTAGGTAAATGACGACCTAAACTTCAGTTTCTTCTGGAAAATAATTATAGTACCTTTCATGGGATCATTACATTGATCAAATGATGCTATCCTATAAGATCTCAAAATTATTGGCAATTTTAATTTATCTCACATACTTAATAAAAACATTCTTAGACTGATTTTTACCTGTGTCATTATGTATTTTTTAAGGTTACTTAATTAAGAAATGTGATCATTTTCTAAAATGCATCAGCTTTTGAAAATTGTAAAATACCAAACTATTTCCCTCAAATTCTGACATATCTGAGGTTCTCTTATGGATAATATTTTTAAATAGAAATATCTATTTTTAAGCTTTTAGCCTATAAAATATCAGAAAGATATCTATTCCTCTATATAATCCTGTCAAATTTTCTTAGGGTCAACCTTCTCCTTTCTTTGAGTTCCCCTGTCATGGAGCACACTAACAACTTTAGCCAAGGCATACAACTGCCTTGCTCTTTTGTACAGAATATTATGTTTCTTTAGTTTACCAGAAATAAAAATAACAGAATTTTTTAAATTGTTCACTTCATTGCAATTTAACATAAGATTAAAATGCATTTTACTAAAAAAAAATGCATTTTACTTGAAAAAGAGGTTATAATTTCTTGGCACATATTTAATTTATAAATTTAACAAGCGCTATGGATAGATATAAGAGTTAAGAAAGGGAAACTTACAGGAATTTTTTTCCAGTATAAGCAATGATTGCATAATTAGTATTATTTAAATTTTGCAGAGGCAAGTATATCTTACACCACCCCAGAAAAAAGTCATTCTTGTATTTATGTTCACATATTTTCATAAAGGATATTTTATAACAAATCCCAAGTTCTTTTTATATGGAAAATTATACTAGCCTGTTATTATTGTCATAACCAGAACAAATCTGCAAGATTTATAAAACATATAACTCTTAATAGGTCTTGTTGAACTAATTTTTCTATATTCTCAGTCTTTAACAGATGTTAAATTTGGTTTGTTCTAAATAATAACCATTAATACATAGAAAGGTAAAAAAATGTACCATGATAAATTTTCTAAAAGAAAATTCAAAGAAGCATTTGTTCTAGAATATAATAGCTTGAATTTTGGTCTTTAAAATAAAATCTCAAAGATGGGTTATCGTTTTCTTCCTTGGCTTTGGGCAAGACTACACACAGAAGTGACCTTCCCTTTTACTCTATTTTCTGATCCATTGGTAGAGTTTTGAAGATATCTGCTTTGATATCTTTTCCTTTACACCTTTTTTTCTAATAAGCCAGGATTTCTGAGTATCTTTTCATACTTATCGTAACTTTCTTATAATCACCTTTTATTTTCTTTGATATTTTCTTTACGAAAGATAACAAGAGGAAGATAATTTCTATACTCTTACTTATATATACTATTTTCTGAGCTGGTTTTATTTTTTAATTTATTTTATTTTATATTTTATTTTATTTTTCAGTTAGAAACTGTTACAACTAGTTCATTTTCAGATCTTCATCTTGGTGCTGGGGCAAGAATCTAGCGTGGGGAATACAAAAACTAGAACATGGAATGTTTCCCAGGTAGAGAAAATTATATAAATAAAGGCACAATTGCCTGAAATTTGGACACATCAGGGCATTCTTAACTGACTGACCTACATTACATGTATTGGAAAGAACAAAAATGAGCACAGAATCATAGGTTGGAACCATTCTGTGAAGAGTCCTGAACGTCAGGTTAGAGTTTATAGCAAACAACTAAATAAAATGTTTTCCAGGTGCAAAGTTGGGAAAAAGTATGCATAAATTATAAAATAGTTTAAAGGGTGTAACTGGGATACTGCAATCATAGATGTGGGAATTCTGAGTGTCTGAAGGCAAGAACAGCAGAGCTACGTATGGACCAACACTCTGCTCTCCCTTACAGAGAAAAAAAAAATCAACTTACTAAGTTTTTTTTGTTTTGTTTTTTGTTTTTGTTTTTGTTTTTTTAATATGGAATGCTTCATGAATTTGCATGTCATCCTTGCTCAGGGGCCATGCTAATCTTCTCTGTATCGTTCCAATTTTAGTATATGTGCTGCCGAAGTGAGCACCTCACGAAGTTTTAAAATATATCCATGTTCAAGTATAGCTAGAGAATATTATCATTGCTAGCAAATTGCTTTAAAAGAGAAACTGATTGGAGGTCAGCTAAATAACAACCCCAAAGTCGATTGGCTTCTGATGAAAAAAATTAACATTTTCTTACTCTGGAGCTGGTAAGCAGCAGGGGTGGTCTCTAGGTTCAGGTGTACGCTAAAGCATGTCTTTGTTGTCCTTGGATCCAAGACTTCCCAGCACGAGTGTTCTTAGAGTGATGGCGGACCATTATATGGGCAAATGGGAACAGGTGATGCTTATTAAATGCCCAGTTTGTTACTAATGTTTTCTCTCTTCCACTCGTATTGTATTGGCTAAAGCAAATCATACGGACTCACCCATAGCCATGAGGTGGGACTTTGTTATAATCCCAGCGAATCATACTAATCAAGGGTAAAAAAGGGAGGAGGAATAATAAGCAAATTATATAATCTTTCACAGTCTGTTTGAGGGCCAGTTCCTTCATGATAAAACAATATTCTGCATTTTCAAATTTACAAGTTAACATTGGTACAAAAGCCAAAGCCCAAGTGCAATTATTAGACCCCACCCACCCAGCAAACTTCACTTTCTATCTTTCTAGTTTCTTCCACAGAAACTTAATCATACTCTTAACAATGAAAAAACATTTTTTTTTTAGTGTGATTTGACTAAGATATATTTCTTTTTAATCTGGTTAAAAACCTTATGGTCAAGAAACAAATCTCTAGTCACTAAGTTTCTGGAATTATTATTACTTTTTAATTCACAAGAACATCTGAAAAACAGATAATGTAGGTGGTCATCCACTGCACATGCCTCCATGCCAGCCTCTCTGGTATTCTTTATGGCAATGGTTTCTAAACAGTGGTAAGTAAATAGGAAGGATTTCTTTGGATAGTTTGACAAATGTTTTAAATGGTCATTATGGCCATCAATATGTATATAATTCATCACCTCATTTTCAAGCATATTTATTAAAACATCAAACAATTGGAAATTCTAGAAAAACACTTCCTCAAAAATACAAGAGCCATTGTTCTTGACCTGTTTTTATACTTCAGTATATATTAGAACTAGTCTTAATAAACAACTTAGCATATATTGTGGCTATGCCAAAATATATTGTCTTTTTCAATATATACATATTAAAAATGAATGTAATTTTTTCCCTTTTAGATTACTCTTATCTGAACTTTTAATAGTATAGTTTCAAAGCTAAGCAAATAAAAAAACAAAAGAAGACTGCTGGAACTTTCCAAATGTAAATTAGGGTGCACTTGGATTTATGGATCATCAGGCCCTTCTATCACAAAATTATTCTGATATTAAAGAATAGAACATGGGGCGCCTGGGTGGCTCAGTGGGTTAAGCCGCTGCCTTCGGCTCAGGTCATGATCTCAGGGCCCTGGGATCGAGTCCCGCATCGGGCTCTCTGCTCAGCAGGGAGCCTGCTTCCCTCTCTCTCTCTCTCTGCCTGCCTCTCTGTCTACTTGTGATCTCTCTCTGTCAAATAA